>NC_090739.1:41130662-41158162 GCF_036898095.1 Palaemon carinicauda | reverse complement strand
CTCAATGCAGATTCGTGGTAAACAGCGTTGTCTCGCGGGCTAAACTAGACGAGGATAGCTCACAGAATGCGTGTGACAGAGTATGTCTAGCTCCAAAACTTTCAAGTAAATGAAGTTTAAGAAGTTCTCGAAGGAGTGATTATCTGGCACTACAAGGCACATCCGCGTTACACCACTACTGTGAAACTCAGCATGGAGCTCACCATGTTCACCCTGATCTGCTCCTACAGAGAAGGGGATTTCAACTTGTAGTGTGAAACACTTTCAGAACTGGTCACTTACTTCTTTGGGAATATAATCAATAGAAATATCAATCACGAATAATGGATACCAATTCACCTCGGAGATATAATGTCAATTGATCAGCAACATCCAGATGTGGCCAGAGAGTTTTCACAAAAGGAATTTCGTCGTCCAAAAGTCTAGTAGAGAATTCTCTGCCAAAGAGATCTATCAAGCTCACGAGAAAAATAACAGTGATCAAAGGTAATGGACGAACAGTTAGCTTGGCAGAAGATGTGTCAGTGTCTTGTAGGCGGATGGTCACTGGATCCGAAGTTAGTGGTCTAGTAGCTAAATACGAGGCCATGTCTAATATGAAAGATGCCACCAGCAGCAGACACCATTAGCAGATACTGAGTACCCGGAAATCTTTCTATGAGCAAGCGAAGTCACTCTTAGCAGTGATGCAGAAGATGGGCAACCCATTCCATAAGGAATCAGCCGACATGGTGGTGCTATACACGGAGAGCATTGCATACTTAACTTTAGCTGAAATGGTAGCTACACATCACTAGTGCGTCAGAGTACAAATCATTCATGTAAGAGCTAAGGCATGAAAGTGATAGTCCTTTACATCATACAATCAAGAAAAAAAGTTTCTTTTTTCACAAAAGAACAGGCTGAAAGATTTTCTAAGGAAAAAGTCCTCAAAGAAACTGTCAATTATTTTTACGACTGTCTAAATCCTGCCAGAACGGGCAGTGGGATTTGCAAGAATTCTTCAAGCACAAGAATCAGTTACACCCTGCATCTCTCAGTGACAGTGGCAAGCTTCAAATATGTCAGAAATCACAGATGGTTAAAATTACTGAAGTGCCAGTGAACATCCCAGAAAAAGGACCAAAGGCAGATGCAATCATCATTGATGGATCAGGACCTATGAATTCTTACCGCCACATACTTCAAACACATTCCATGACTATGCTAAAGAAGACATCATCCCAAAATTGGAACACTATGGTGTCAGGTACAAGCAGGTGGACATAATCTTTGATGTATTCAAACAGTCAAGTCTGAAATCCAAGACAAGGTTAAAAAAGGGAAAAGGGATAAGGAAGCAGCAGGAGAACGGTGACAGGAACATGTAAGACGCGAGATAGAGCTGTTTCACTTCCTTGCGGATATGTGTGAAGCAGAGACGTCAAACACAATCATTGTCACAAAAAGCGAAGATGGCATTAACAACACAATGAGTCTCTGATGCAGTGCTCCCATGTTGTTATAAGGTAGCTGACACTCAAATATTTTTAGACACCAGAGATGAGACGACTAATATAGGCACGTAATAGGTTGGCCAGGGTACCGGCCATACTTCCGCTAGAGAGTTATGGGTCCTTTGACTGACCAGGCAGTACTACCTACATTGGATCCCTCTCTCTGGTTACGGCTCACTTTGTGTTTGCCTATACATACACCGAATAGCCTGGCCTATTATTTCCACATTCTCCTCTGTTCTCATACACCGGACAACACTGAAATTACCAAAAAAAAAAAAATTTCTACACTCAAGGGTTTAACTACTGCAATGTAATTGCTCAGTTGCTACTTCCTCTTAGTAAGGGTAGAAGATACTCTTTAGCTACGGTAGCAGCTCTTCTAGTCTTG
The DNA here is from genome assembly GCF_036898095.1 of Palaemon carinicauda. Lineage (NCBI taxonomy): Eukaryota > Metazoa > Arthropoda > Malacostraca > Decapoda > Palaemonidae > Palaemon > Palaemon carinicauda. The sequence goes on along the minus strand of NC_090739.1, from coordinate 41,156,275 downwards.
TTCTCTAGTCTTGGGTAGTGCCAGAGTCTCTGTACCATGGTTTTCCACTGCCTTGGGTTAGCATTCTCTTGCTTGAAGGTACACTCGGGTACTCTTTTCTCTCTTATTTCTCTTCCTCTTGTTTTTTAAAGTTTTTATAGTTTACATATGAAAGATTTATTTCAATGTTGTTACTTCTCTTGTGGTTTATTTGTTTTCTCATTTCCTTTTGTCACTGGGCTATGCTCCCTGTTGAAGCCATTGGACTTATAGTATGTTGCTTTTCCAATCCAGACACAAGCAGTCCTGCTAAATAGGGGGTTCATACTGAAAAGAGACACATGGAAAATATGTTGGATATCAGTATCTCCCATTGCAGTGATCTGATACAGTGCTCCTGTAAGATAGGCTGCAAAGGAATTTGCAAGTTCTTTCAGTGAGCACTCCCCTACACATTACTATACAGCTGTGTATGTGAGCAATAACAGATGGAGGACCAGTAGCCTGGTTTCAACATTGTGATCCAAAGCATACGGAAGAAAAAACGGCTAATCTGGTGGCCATCTTGAGAAAGCAGTAAAATTTTGAAAAATATATCACTTTGCTTTCTAATCAATAAAATCTGTAAAATGTGTGTCATTTTGCGTTATAAATTTTAAAATCTACTTTAGTATATAGGAATAGATGGTTAGATCATGCAAATTGGACACCTGCAAATACTTCTAAGCAAAACATCAACTACGTGCAACTACTTTGGTGGCCATCTTAGATTTTTAATTGGCCAGTCAGCTATATTTGATTAGTATCACTTTTGATGCTCGTATCACGATTTGCACGATTCCTTTATAAAAAATATTGTTATCTCCTGCGCTGGTAGAAAAAGAGGAAAAGAAGGAAAATAAGCAATTATGAAGAGATAAGATACATAAAAATAGTATTTAGAGTTTCATTCTAGATACTTTAAAGGTTCTGTTTTAGTAATTGAAGATTTAGATGCACAAAACTTACATGTGACGACAACAACCACTGAAAATATTATACGATGCATTGTAAGTTCATTTATTATTTTCCTTTCTCTAATGAATACTATCTATGATAAAGAAACATCTTTTCGATAAACTCTTCAAACTACTTGTTTTCTTTTTCAAAAACTATCATGGTTTTAGTAAAAAGACTTATTGATAAAAAAAAAAAAAAATAGGATTACGACTATACATAAAATGTCGTTCTTTTCAATTTTACAACGAGAGGATGTCAAACACATTTCTCAAAATATCATTGATAATATAGATTTCTATGAATGAAATTCCGAGATAGAAAATTATTCCACTATAAACGTTTTCTCTTTTCTGAGAAAGCAGGATGTGATGGGACGTTCCAGCATCGAGGCTGTGAAGAGCATCCTTATCTCTACGACCAGATGATGAGACTCCTTAAGGCCGAGACAAGCCATCGCATCTTCAGTAATTGGTTGGTTGGTAGGTCTTCATTAGCTTAAGACCATTATCAATCTTACTAACTCCAACAACGCGGCCCCCCCCCCCCACCTCTTCCCTTCTTTCCTCCCTTCATAGTGAAATTCGTTGATGTCACAGGTGGGTGAGACCGCTCTCATCCGCGTCATCTATTGGATTCCAAGTTATATTTCCATATCTATCGCAGATTTTAAGCTAGAATAACCACTGTCGATAAAAGGATTTCGCTAATGAAAGTTCTGGTAATGTAATTTGTACGATAATAGTTTTTGCATTATGAAAATATTTGTAAGTACACGTAAATAGAGAAGGAATCTTGGCAGATCACTACAGTTTATAAAATTAACGATATGAGGTATTTTACAGTTACAAGAAGGATATGAAAACCAATATGTCAGTGGTTATATTTTCTGTCAAACATTCTCGATTAACAAGCAATCAGAATTCTAGTTTAATATGTATGTAATCAATTACTTTTTTTTTATGAAACATTGAAGATACAACACATTTTGCACCAAATTCATGAATATTTCATATTGAAATTTTCATTTTCAGGCCTTCTACCATCCGTGAGTCTGTGAGATTGTGAAAATCAACGCCATAGACAATCATATCTTTACATATTTGGGTCAAGGCCTCTAAACTTTTTTGGTTTCCCCATTAACTTTTGGTTACACTTATTACTACAAGTAATTGAATCCAGATGAGAAATAAATGTTGGTCTTTTAATTCAGTAGCAGTATTTGAGGAGTTAGAAGCATGTGCTCCCGATTATAATGCTCTGATGATAATCTTTGATGACAAGTTTGATCACGAATGCTTCATGGAAATTTTTCATTATTTAGAAAAAATCAATTGTTTATTTGAAAAAAATATTTTCTTTCATTTTTGTCATCAAGTTTTACACCAAGAACTTAAACTGAAGTAAAATTCCACTGTCCGAATACCGTAAGTTAAGTACTGAAATAGTTGTTGACGAAGTAAATAGAACAGCATAGCTGCTGTTTTTATCTTTGACTTAAAAAATATTAGTCTCGAGGTTAAGAGTACTGCAAGTACAGAAAATTTGCTGAATATATATATATATATATATATATATATATATATATATATATATATATATATATATATATATATATATGTACAGTATTATTATTATTATTATTATTATTATTATTATTATTATTATTATTATTATTATTATTATTATTATTATTATCATTATTATTATTATTATTATTATTACGAGTAAAGCTACGTTCATAATTCGAAAAGAATATAATGTTACAAGCTCTGGGGCTCCAACAGAAAAAAATAGCCCAATGTAGAAAGAAAATAAGGAAATAATTAATTTATATAATAGAAATAATAAATAAAAATAAATAAAATATCTCATGATCAGTAACGTTAAAATAAATCTGTTAAATATAATCTATGAATTAGGACTTAGGTCAACATTTTCAACATTAAAAAAATTTACCACAAGTTTAAATTTTCGAAGTTTCACCTATTCAGCTGCCTAATTAGGAAAATCAATCCACAATCTGGTTACAGCTGGAATAAAACTTTTAGAATACTGCGTAGTTTTTGGCCTTATGATGGAGATTGCAAGACGTGACATCAACCTCATACCAAGTATTACGTGAAGGATGGTACAGTTTCGGAAAATCTGAATGAAAAGGATTGTATGAATTATGGAAAATGTTACACAACCTGCATAAAGGACTAACTGAACGACTGGGCCAGAGATCAATATCCAGATCAGAAATAAGGAATTTAGTAGACCGCAAGTTTTTGTCCAACAAATTAAGATTGGAGTCATGAGCTGAAGACCAGACAGAAAAAAATGTGAAACAAGGCATATTGAAAGAATCAAAGAACGAAAACTTAAAACACTTTCCCAATAAGCCATTTTTTGTGCAATTTAAGAACAGACAAAATATGTTTTTCAAAAGTAAATTTATAATCCTGAATTATACCTAATACCTTAAAGGAGTCGTATAGAGTTAAAAAAAAAAACGTTATCAATGCAGCGATCTTGATGTTGAGGTGCCATTGTACGTTACTTGATAATAATTAAATTATGAATGTTATAGTGTTCAACTTATTGCCACATAATTTGTACAATGCACTAATTTTAGTTTGATGTTCATTAATGGATTCACGAACCTAAGATATATATTCAAGAGATAAAATTGTGGCAAAAAGAGTAGCTTCATTTAGATATGCAACGACTTTGTTTTCTAGGGAAACCACATATCATGTGTATATAGTAGCAAAGAGTAATGGGCCAAGAATACTACCTCGAGGAACACCAGATATTACACTCCTACAGTCACTATAGTGCCCACCAACAACTACCCTTAACAATCTCTTACGTACAAATTAAATTATGATGTTAAGAAAGAACCAACCCAATCCCAACTGCTTGAGTGTGAAAAAGGACCTCATGATTAACATGGTCAAAGGCAGCACTAAAATCAAGGCCAACCAAACGAACTTCCTGACAACAATCAAGGGATCTCTCTACTGCACTGGAAATTGTTAAAAGGGTATCGCCGTTGCAAATCCTTTGTGAAAAACAAATTGCCAACTAGGGAACATATTATTACCTTGACCATACCTATCTAGACGTTCTTTATGCTCAAAAGCTTTACGTAATATGGGAATTCTGTGAAATAGGCATTAATAAGCGGGCAAGAACTACTACAAACACGTTTACCTAATGGTGTAACAATACCAATTTTCCAACAAGTGACTACTTTCCTCTTGGTAAGGGTAGAAGAGACTCTTTAACTATGGTAACCAGGTCTTCTAAGAGAAGGACAATCCAAAATCAAACCATTGGTCTCTAGTCTTGGGTAGGGTCATAGCCTCTGTACCATGGCCTTCCACTATCTTGGATTAGAGTTCTCTTGCTTGAGGGTACATTTGGCCATGCTGTTCTATCTTATTTTTCTTCGTGTTATTTTTTGAAGTTTTTATAGTTTATATGAGAAGGATCTATTTCAATGTTGTTACTGATCTTGAAATATTTTATATTTATTGTTTATTCCTCTCTTGTACTTTATCTATTTCTTTGTTTCCTTTCTTTACTGGGCTATTTTTCCCTGTTGTAGCCCTTGGGCTTATAGCATCTTGCTTTTCCAATAAGGGTTAGAGCCTTCCTTGTAATAATAATAATAATAATAATAATAATAATAATAATAATAATAATAATAATAATAATAATAAAAACAACAACAACAACAACAACAACAACAACAACTATAATAATAATAATAATAATAATAATAATAATAATAATAATAATAATAATAATAATGATAATAATAATAATAAATTTTGTAGATTTCAAAACAAAGCCTCAAAAAGGATATTTCAAATCAATACTTCTCCATTCATTATCTCATACTTCAAGCTTCGTAGTCCTCAGCCAGGTAGGTATGGGTCTTCCACTCTTCTAGTGCCTTGTGGCACCTAGGTGAAAGGTTGGTGAACTCTTGGGGAGTGCGAAGAGCATGACCAAACCATCTCCATCTGCCCTCATCATCTCATCCACACATGGCACTCGAGTAATCTCTCTTATAGTTTAATTTTTATTCCTGTCCTACCATTCAACTCCCAATATTCTTCTGAGGGCCATGTTCTCAAATCCACAAAATCAGTTGGATATATCTTCACTGTCATACCACGACTCATGTCCATACAGTAACACCGATCTTACTAAACTGATATATAGTCTGATTTTTATGTGAAATTTCATGCGATTTGATTTCCAAATTTTATTTAACCTAACCATTGTCCGATTTGCTTTTTTCAATCTTTCACTAAACTCTGATTCTAAAGACCCTATATTCAAGATCATAGTTCCTGTATACTTAAATAATTCTACCTCATTAATCCTTGCTCCTTCCAAGGATATTTCAACATCCATTGCATACTCCGTTCTCATCATCTCTGTCTTTATTCTATTTATCTTCAGCCCAACCTCGTATGATATTTCATTCAATATGGTAAGCAAGCATTGCAAATAATGTAGAGTTTTGTTAATAAGGACAGCATCAACAGCATACTCTAGGTCTGCTAATTCCTATTACAAATCCAGTCCAATCCTTCTGCACCATCTCCGACTGTTATAAGCATTGCAAAATCCATGAGAAGGATAAACAACATAGGTGATAACACATTCCATTAGAGTATTCCGAAGAAGGTCTTCTGAAAACTATTCAATTATTATAATGACTTCTTAACTTTTATGGTTTTAATTGAATTCTCTTTATTTTTCATATATAATAAATGCTATCGGCGTCAATGACCTTAGATGTCAGGATGCCAGAAAACTTTCAATCAATCGATCAATAGAGTATTCCGCTGTTCTCTGCCAATTCTTTTAATAGGACTCCATTAACATTAACTTTGCACTTGCTATGCTCATGAACAGAATTAATTAAATTCCCATATTTAAGAAGAATTCCATAATAACACAGGACTCTCCACAAAATTGGCCGGTCCGCACTATCAAAAGCTTTTTCATAGTTCACAAATGTCATCAAAAGTGGAGTTTTATTTTTTACTATTAGTTGTACAACATGCCTCAAAATAAAATTTTGGTCTGTACAAATCCTACCTTTTCGAAATCCTGCTTGTTCATCTCTCAGCTTTTCCTCAATCTTTCTCTCCAGTCTCTTTAGAATACGCATACTATATATTTTCATAACAACTGGCGTAAGTGTGACGCCTCTGTAATCATTGCAATCAGCCAGATCTCCTCTTTTTGGTCCATTTTCACCAACACTCCTACTCTTATTCATCAGGTTTTGCCTCTTCATGCCACATTTTACAAAATAATCTTGCAAGTATTCTGGGGGTTACTTCATTTTCAGGAAGCATAATCTCAGCAGTTATTACATCGTATCCAGGGGCTTTCCATCTTATGAGTTTTTTAATGATACCTTCGACTTCAAACATATTGAATTCATTCATGGACACATCAAGGTCTTCATCAGGTTCATGTGTATAAAAAAGTACTATTCCATTCGTATCTCCTATTTATACCTTCACTAAAGTGTTCCATCAACGTTGCCTTACTTTATCCACTGTCGATATAACAGATCATTCTCTCTTTTTGATGGGTATATGTTTCTTCTTTTTTTACCCCAGCAGTGATCTCATTAATAATTCTATGAGCGATACTTACACCATAGCCACTCCCTGAATTCATAGCTTTGTCAGCCTCATCTGCTTTACTGTCTAAATATTCTCCCCAGTCATTCGTAGCTTTTCTTTTGATCTCGTTATCAATATTGAAATATCTAGCATGGTCTACTTTGTAATTTTCACGACTTCCTCGGAAACTTTTAATAATCAATCAATTTCTGTCTCTGTCTCCTTTTTATAGTATTCCAAGTATCATTTGATATCCATGGCTTTCTCCTTGTAACTGCGTGTCACAAAACATCACTACCAACTAGACAGATATATGTTCCTAATATCACACAATTCTTCCTTAATTGTCTGTTCTTCGTCCCTCAAAGTCTCTAAGACTGTAAATCGATTCTTAAATTCAATTGCAAATGTTTCTCTGTGCTTTTCTTCCAGAAGCTTAGTTGTATCAAACCTAGGTAATCTATCTACATTTCTATTGAGTGCTTTCAATTTTAAATTCAGTGCGGCAATGAGGAGCTGGTGATCACTACCAATATATGTAACTCTATAGATTCTAATATTTCTCAGAGTCCTTCTTCTTTCTTTATCAATTTCAATGTGATCTATTTGATTTTTGTAATTGTCACATGGTGAAGTCCATGTATATTTGTGGATGTCCTTGTGCTGGAAAAGAGTACCTCCAATGTCCAAATTGTTTGTTGAACAGAAGCTTATGAAATGCGCTCCATTTTAATTTGCAAATTCGCCAAGACCCTAGAAGGCCATCACATTCTGTATCCCTTGATTATTCCCTTCTATATTTAGGGTAATATTGTTCTTGCTACTACAGTAAAACTAACAATTTGGTTGTTGTCGGAGCATTGGCCTTTTTTCACTCTCATAAGTTAAATATATTTGTTTATACGTGAAAATATATTAAGTAGATTATTCGAACTGTATATTGGAAATTTTAACGTGCAGCTTAATGCTTAACTATCCTTAAGCCCAATAACATATTCTCCTATATACAGTTTATCTAATTTTCTACTATACGACATGATAAATATCTGTTCTTAAAAGTCTATTTTTATAAGTGGTTTTGTTCGCTCTACACTTTCTTCCTTTACTTGAATAAAAAAAAGGAGCGAATAGATAAAAAAATCTCATTTTCTTCTCGTTAGAGGCAAGGAATGCCTCCACAGGGGCGGTAACATGCAGACGCCAGGTTTTTAGGAAGTTTCTACGAACCATCAAGAAACAGACCATTAGTGCGTTGCAGGCTCTCCGAGTTAATTGCCGGGAGCATTATGCGACTCTCCCGCCCTCTCTTTTTACTGCTACCTGGCAAACGCCATCCATGGAGATCCATAGGTTAAAGTTGGTTAGTAAAAGGATGAATTTACGGCAAATCCTATATTTCTCTCTTTATTGCTACTAATATCTATCTAATCATCCAGATGTTCTATCAATTTACATTTTACGCTAGAAAAGAGGATGATGAAGTACATGATTACCTAAATGTCTCAGGAAAGACGTTTTAAGTAGATAGCTAAATTTATGATTTCCGTATTCTTAATTTATTAATTAATACAAGATAAAATAAACCGAGAGTCTAAACAAAGATGGACACGTGAATTAGACATGTATAGGAAACTAAAAGTCAATATTTCATTCGAATTCATTAGGTAGATCCCTTCTTTTCTTAAGACTTCTTCAACTTATATTACGCCGATATAAATAGTTGAAATATGTGACCAATGTCCTCGAAATATGGATTACAAAGATCTTAGTATTACTAAAGGTGAAAAGTTAGTTAAGGAAGCAACAGTAATTATGATATATCACATATCTCAGCTAAATAAAGTCTTACTAATAAAGTAATAGTAGTTTTACGTACCTCGTTAGATTTTGATAGTTTATCTTACTGTAAAAGTTTAAGATTCAAGAATGACTACATTAAAAAATGTAATGAAAATGAGCACGGGTGTAATGTATACATTTTAATGCTTCATGCATAAACTCTAATATGATATCATTTTCCTTCCCATGCTGCTTTTCCAACTAGGGTTTTAGTTTAGCAATAATAATAATCATAATAATAATAATAATAATAATAATAATAATAATAATAATAATAATAATAATAATAATAATCATCATCATCATAATAATAACAACAGCAAGAACAACAACAACAACAACAACAACAACAACAATAATAATAATAATAATAATAATATGCACTTTAGCTACTGACAAGGTGAGCATTCTGGCTTGACTAACAAATTTATTTTTTCTTTATTTTATCAATATACTGTTACAATTTCTTGTAGAAAATAATCCGAATGAGCTAAGTACTTATAGCAGTATGAATGACAACGAGAAATAAAATCTCTTTGAAAAAAGTCACAAGTGCGCGCAGCTCGATAGAAGTAAAACTATCTCTATAGTCTTTCATTCAAAGAACATGTCAAGAGGTAATTTTAAAATTTTGAGAAAATAGGATTGAATTTTTACAATATTAAAATCACGATATCTCCGTTAACATAATCGATAGGATCTTCATCTTTTTGAAGGGAGCAAAATGTTCTGCACTATAGAGATGTGATAAAATAATTTCAATAATTTGTGTATCTTCTCAGTTATGTACAAACCTGACCTAACCCCAATTTTGAGGGAGCGGTTTTCACCCCTATTATGCACAAAAATGAGATATAAACGCCTTTTGTGTTATCAAATCACTTAAACAGGCAGAACATAGATATTTAATGTGTAGAGTAATGTTTTTTTTTCATAATAGTAAAGGAGCCAGCTATTAATTAATACAAAAAGAACTAATGCAAAAACAAATGTGTTATAAATAACGTCCTGACATAAGGTGTAGAAAAGGGGTTCATAATAATATTGTAGGGTTCAGTTACCTGGTGTGCCCTCAAATAAATATTTCAAAAAACAAATTAATGAATTATAATGAACACAATGAGATGTAAGCTAAGAAAGAAAATTAATGAAATGGGAACTATGAAATTTTGATACTCATAAAAATTCAATTTATCACAGATGTCCAATATGGTAACCTAATCGCCTTGTGTTGTAGATTATCCAACACTCCTAACAACACTAACATAAGGAGCATCTTCACTCAATAAAATAATGCAGTCATTCCTTCAATGGTACGAGCCTTCAATAGTGATAGAAATTTATTTCTATTTTGTAACCTACTCAATAACAAAGTTAGCTGACTATACAATATGTGTTACCTTAAACATGGCCCGACGTGAAAATAAAACAAAAGAAGGTTTTGTCACAAGAGAATATGCAGATATTTATTATGCCAATTACTATGAGTTTCTGTAAATAAATTGCAGTTTATACTGAACCCCATCATTCAATTCACTTCTAGACCCAAAGGTCTAAGAATGAAAACTTAACATTATAGTGCTAAGTAAGTAGCAACCTTATTATGAAATTTCTAAGACCTTTGTAAGATGTCGACTCCTCGTTTTAAGTAAATTTGACTTATGCGTAAAAACTCCAGATATATAAGGAGTAAGTAATATCCTTTACCATCATAAATGCGCAATGGGCCACACATTAGCCCATGAAAATCCCAGTTAACATGACTGACCCAAACCGCATTACGAATACAACTTCCTACACCACCGCCTCCGTTAGCCAATTATCATATTAATATACATAGATACGTATCGGGTGGAATAAAAGAGAGAGAGAGAGAGAGAGAGAGAGAGAGAGAGAGAGAGAGAGAGAGAGAGAGAGAGAGAGAGAGCCGTTGCTCCGACCATAGATAACATTAACTTCATCTTCCCCTAGCGATCGTGTGGAGACGTTATCGTTCCTGGTCGCTTTCAGATATTTGCAAAGCATACTTTGTTGAATTAGAAGTAATATTCTAATGAAATTTCGAGTAATATGAATGTAACGGTGTAGATACATGTAAAATATATATAGTCGAACAGATATTATAGTCGACTGCCATTTCGATTTTCGCTCCACAAAGGTGCGAATCATTAACCGGCCAGAAATTCTTAGAACATAATCAAATTCTCCTTGGTTTTGTGATCCTGAGGATGATAAAATACGATATTAAAAGGTATTAGTGTCTCATTTAAACAAATGAAAACTACAAGGGTTAATAATAAAATTACCATATATATATATATATATATATATATATATATATATATATATATATATATATATATATATATATATATATATATATATATATATATATATATATATATATATACATATATATATATATATATATATATATATATATATACATATATATATATATATATATATATATATATATATATATATATATATATGAATGTAATAATCCTCAGCTGATACTCGGTTATAAGGGTTCTCCCAATTCCATGACAGTACCTTAGTCCACTATCACCCACAACGGGAGCTGAGCGTCATTAATATAATCATGAAGTCCATTATCATAATCATTATTTCGATTACTATTCCTCTTTGCGATTTTTAAAAACATGATATGCTCTACTTATTACGGTATGTCTCATAAGTATTTTGAAAACTATTTTACAGATTTTTGTAACATTCAAAACAGAAGAAAATTCATGACCTATCATTAAAATTTCATATCTTTCAATGGATTTAAATCCTTGGAATATCAAAAGTAACTAATTTCATTCCCATTTATTTAATTCTATTAAAAGCTCATTAGTCACTTATGGAATGCCTGTCAGGTAAGTAAAAATTACATATTTTTCTTCAGTAAATAAAGTCTTCAAATGCTTTTATGCTTTACCTTCTCCTGCTACGTTCACATATAAATAAGTATTCCTATTTTCTTAGCTTCATGCATTTTTCAACCCTCAAACCATTAGTTCCAGTCTTTCCATACAAAGATTGGACCATTAAAGAAATAAATAAAGCTGGAAGGAATGTGATAACATTCATATCAAACCAAGTATAAGATCATACTGCTAAAGACGGGCAAGAATATTAATACATTATTTGGGGATCACAGAAACACCAGTCGACGTAATCAGAAGGCCTGTGAATAATTCATGTTCAAGAGACCTTGCTCGCAGCTTTCCACACGTGCTTCCAGCGGACCAAGGTTAACATGGAGAAACATGACTGGATCGTCTCTCTCCTCCATAAATAAAAGGTGTTCTTGAATGCAGCGTGACCTTCATCAGCAGCGAAGAATGATTTGCTGAGGAAATTAAGCCTCTTCGTGCCATTCTCTCTATTTCTCTCTTTCTTCGATGTTCATTACAATATTTATCTGCTGTCTTCTTTCTCTCTAATTTCTCATATATAGACAGTCCTGTTTTTCTTTCAAATCATTGATCATTAGTCACTTGTTACTCTCGTCCTTTGATCTCTTTTGCATATTTAAGAATCGTTGATCATTACTTTTTTGTTAGTCTCTTCTTTTATTATGATGTTTTCATATTCATAGGCATTGCTCTCTGAGGAATCCTATTTTAAGTTTGCTGCTTTCAGCCTCGTTCCGTAACAACAACAAGAACAACAACAACAACAACAATAATAATAATAATAAAAATAATAATACAATCAATAATGTATGAGTATTCGCCTCTTGGTAAAGCTTCCATTACTCCTGTTACATTGGTAACCCAGCCACTGAGGGGGGCAAGCCAGCCTCAACTTGGCGCCGGTCCCAAGCCCGGGTAAATGGGGAGGGTTGACGGTAGGAAAGGCATCCGGCCATGAAAAATTAGCCAAAACCAATATGGCCACTGGAAGTTGTGAGATTAACCGATGATGAAGTGTGGGACAGAGGTAGATGGAGAACACTGGCAAGAAACATCGACCCCACATAAAAGTGGGAAAAGATGCAGACAAAGAAGACTCCTGTTACATTGGTGACCTATGGAGTGCCTCAAACACCCAGCCTGCCTTAAACATCCATCCCGCCTCCCAGCTTATGCTTCATCTGCCGTATCCGCTGATGATGTGTATCACCGACCACGACTCATCCATTCATACTGTAACAGTGACACTGCAACCCTTCCCAGTAGAGAAACATTTGCCTGGTTTCAACGAACTGAGGGTCAGTTCCGCATCAAGGGCTTGACCAGCTCAAGCAGCAAAGTAAACAGCATCCTCACTTTGATCCCTAATGCCACCTAGAAATCTCTAGTTGATTTTATGAGGAAAGAAACACCCAACACCATGATGCCATCAAATCATACTACCTGGAGCAGTACTTACTGTCACCAGCTGTCTGTGTAATCAAAACATCAATGGCTCTCAGAGAAATTAACAGTATTGCTCGCTTTCAGACTGCTACAGATGATTTACCTCATGAAGTGAACTTTCCCTGTGCCTTTTGGGCACAACCCATGTTTGAACAGCTACTCTTCCACAGTTAGTAACTTCATCAGTAACTTTGCTCCTGATCAAGGGGACAACAACAACACTGATTGAAGCTGAAGAAAATGCTATTGGATATCGATGCCCACCTTGCGACATGCTTGGGCAGCATTAAAGTTGCCCACCACCCACCCATGCCACCCCATGCCAGTGCTCCATCCAATACCCTCAGCAGCCACTGAAGGATGCCCCTTATCCTTAGCTGTGCTACTACCACTCTAGATTCGGGACGGTTGCCCAGAAATGGGGTACCAAATGTAATGGTCATAATATGTGTAAATAGGCCAACGCTGGTGATGGTTGCCTCCCCAAAAGTAATTTAATTTTTTTGCATGATTCAAAATCTAATGTACACTTTCTGGTAGATACTGGTGCCTGTCATTTCATTTTGATGTGTTCCTTTTGAAGAGCATGACCGAGTCATTCTAAGAATACTGTCTGCCTGGGGGTCAACAACAGATCTGTTATCCCCACTCTCAGTTACGAGATGCTGATTCTGTCGTTTGGTGATTCCAAGTACCAGATGAATTTCATCGTCGCTAACATTACACTGCCTCTCATCAGTGCTGGTGTGCTCTTCCATTTCCACTTCATGGTTGACATCACACACCAACACTTAGTCACCACCGGCTCTTGTTCATCCACATCTTTATCATCTGCTCCCTCCGACGTCGCTGTCCACATCAGAGGGCCCATGGATACCTACACTCATCTCCTTATCATATATTCCTACAGTTTCCCCCTAGAACTATGCCAGACGCCCATGTTTTCAGCCAAGTACCCTATGTCCATATTAAACATTGTGTAACATCATCAGCTGACTTTCTAGTTCGTATCAAGGAAACCAGGTGTGAAGGAGTTATTGCCTCCTTGGACGTGGAGTCCCTTTTTACCCATGCTTCTGTCAGCGAAGTCATTGACCTAACGATGGAATGGGTTTATAGAAATTCTGATACATCCTCCCTCAGCATCCCGAAAACAACCCTTCATATTTTCCTTGAAATATGCACCATGAGGGGGACCTTTGTAACACGTAGAGGACATACCTATGATAAAAAGATGGAGTGGCCACGGAGATATCTATGTCAGGTACATTGACAACGCTATTGTAAAAGCCTCTATATAGCAGGATATCGAAGAGCTTTATCAAAACTTTGAGGGATGTAGCTGATTGAAATTTACCCTTGAGCATAGCCTCAACCAACGACTTCCTTTCCTCGATGTCCTGGTTGCGATCAGCAACAACGGATTCAATAACTTATACAAAACTCACAAATTTGGGGCTCTACTTGAAAGGTGAGAATGAGTACCCTACACGATATAAGACCACAACCATAAAGGCCTTAATCAATGCCTTACTGCTCTACATGGAAGAGCGCACATGAATAACTGTAAATAGTTTCGCAAGTCCTAGTCAACAATGGTTTCTTGAATAAGCAGATCAGCAGAGATATTAAGAAAACTTTATAAAGGTCTTATAGCAATGAGCCACCCACTAATACAGTAAACCACACAAAGGAAAACATTTATTACAAGTTTACAATAAACAATAAATACCTCGAAGACGAATGTGCAATGACAAATATCATTAAAGACGTCTCTTCCACCTATGAAGTGACTGAAGTATATTTTATCATTTATTATCAGTCCGCCAATTTGAGGAACCTTTTCATGAAAAATAACCCTGCTCTCCTGTGCAGAATTACCTTAAGAAGATGAACATAATCTACTAATACACATGCTCAGCCCGTGGATCTCCCATCTCCTATATTACTATAAAAATGCACCAAAATCAAGTGCATTACTTAGAAATATCTAGAGAACATATTATTGACAATGTAAAAATTATTGAGAGTTCTCTGGACTTCTGGAGCCTAATAATTTCATAAGTCCTGCATATCCAGAAAGAAAAACTAAACACGAACAAAATGTAGATGTTCTGATTGCCAACTTGCTGACGACCTGCTGTCACACCGATTTTGGAAAATGACAGCACTAATGGAACTAATAGCAACTTTGTTCAAATGGAGCTGCTCTACAGAGTGACTGGGCCAATAGATTATCCCGACCCTGTCTAGACTGGAAATGACCCAACAGATGAGATAAGGTGCCAATTTACCTGGATCTGAACCACCTCAGACTAATTCCATGATTAGATATGGGCAAAGACCTTCCAGGGATTACCACCTTGGGTGAATTCCAGCCAATGGTGACAAAACATAACTCTTCCTTCTCCCTCGTGAAAACTGATAATGACACCTTCCCTCAGTAGTATTTATCTTGTAGTTGAGCTTTTCTATTGTTTGTATTTTTCTTTTATCAGTACTGCATTCCCCCAGTAACAGTGCTCTTTTTCATCAGTAGGGAGATGGGAGCAAGATACACAGAAAAATCTAAAATTTTACTAAAAGTAAACTTGTCAAAATTAGCACAATAAAGTTCGGCTGCTACACGTTACCAGACAGTACCAGGTGTCTATGATTGGTCCTCGTTGGCAGAGTCCGTTTCTGGTCTGGGGAATTCTATCACAATCAGGCCACAACTCCACTCACGATCATTGAATTTGGGTGGAGTCAGGGTTTGAGTAAGTCCAGATGGGGCTCCCAGTATGGCGTGCAGCGCGCCTGAGAGGGGCTCGGAGTCAAGCGAGCTGATCGGCCACTTGGACTCCAGGTCCAGAGTGTCCCAAGCTGCTTGCTGATTGGCTGAGGTGCTCGCTGGGAGAGTCTGTTGCAGGCAAGCTGCCGGGCTCCTAATCACCATCACCATCATAATCCCTGTTTCCATCTCCATGGGATGTGTTCTTACGGTAAGAGGGGAAGAGGAACATCTCCTGTGTTGTGTTCAGGTTTGGTCTCTCTTGCTGGATGAGCGGGGCGCCCCCTCAGATATCGTATGCCTCTTGCCATCCAGGGCACTGCCAATGATTTTGGTATTCCTTGTGATATCCTCTCGTACCACGTTCTTTTCGTACATGAGAAGTTGGTGCATCTTGCTGGTTCCCTGTAGAACATGGCAGGATAATCCTGTAGAAAGTCTCATCATTGTCCTTCCAATGTAATGGCCTCCCATCTTGCTAGGCAGATGTTTTTTATGAAAAAAGACCTCGGCATTCTATAGAAATATTTGACAAATAATTCTAAGTACATTGATATACTCAATTAATGCAAGTGGATTGGGCACTTGAATCCATATGAACTTCACTGAAAAAGGCGGAACCATTAGAATATGTTTTTACGACACGGAAATACCCAAAACACAAAACCGTTATGGTATATTGATAAACTTATCTGTAAGATGCTTAAATTTTGATTATAGATTTACTGCTACTTTTAAGTGCAGAATGAATCAAACATGTAAAAGGGACCAAGATTTTGATCATCAATAATTTTTACCTTGGAAAACTAATGTTACGAAAAAAAAAAAGAAAAAGAAAAAAAAAAAAGCTTTGTGCTAATGCGAATGACGAGTATACTGAAATTTTATTCCCATGTAAAAGTTGCAATGATTACCAGCACTTCATTTTCATACAGTTTATATGTTTGTAATATATGTAATAAATAGGCATCACTGAAGCTTCATTGTTATATCCACTTTAGACATGGCATATGGGTGATGGTCCTCCCACGTTCATATGCCCGATGCTGCCGCTACAGTCTGTGACATGTACAACCGGCTACGACTCTGTCCAGAACAAAATCTTTAACATGCTCCACCCATAAGCATTCTGTTGGATGCCCCTCATATGATCTCGGCTCCACACGGTCCTCTTTACTCACAAATAAAAATTATCTCATTGCTCGAAGGTTCTGGCAAGCAGTGCATGGATGGACTGTGCACGCCAGCCATGTGGGTCACCATTTAAGGTATCACAATTACCTATAACCTATTTTATTATTATTATTATTATTATTATTATTATTATTATTATTATTATTATTATTAATACAAGAATTCATTGTGAGAAGGTAGCAGCCAGTCATGATTCTTGTGGGCTGAGTATGTTAAAGCTTTTGGGCTGAACCCAGTTGATTCCCTTCCAATCTCGCAATTAACCGTTCCCCTGCTTCAAACTCGCCATATGACCACCTTCATTGCCAAGGTATGGAAGACAACTGTAGCATGAACTCGCACTTCTAGGAAGTAAACCAAATAGGAAGAGAGAGAGAGAGAGAGAGAGAGAGAGAGAGAGAGAGAGAGAGAGAGAGAGAGAGAGAGTTTTGGAAATACACCAATTTGTATAGAAACCAACAAAGAGAGAAATAAAGTACGATACAGAGTAAGAGGGAAGGGTTAAAGAGGGGACCAGTGATCTATGGAGACGTGGCACCTGTCGGGGATCCACTGATAACATTAACAAAATTAATGAGTACAAGTACGTATTTAAAGTATCATTTTTATTCTATCTATTATTGCTAATTACAATTCAAATTATTTGAAGCTTCTTAAAGGAACAATTTATAGCCTTATATAGTGACTCGTTATAATGCTCTTCATCTATTCCGTTGCACTATTCTATATTTCAATAAAGAGGCCTTTGTCTTTTTTACTAGTATAATAATTTTGAAATATCAACAAGTCTTCGAATTTTAATCCATATTAAGATACAACTGTTTATGAGGGCGTGCGTTGAATGTTGAGTCATTAAAACTAAGTAGGATGCAACTAAGAGGGAATTAAATCATTCTCAAAATCACTTCAAACAAGTAAACTGATAAAGAAGCTCCAACATACACCGACAAACTGATTTCTGGTAAAAGTATATAATGATACTTTTTACAGGCCTGCAACCTTTGTGAAAGATGGCTTTCGTGTATAAAAGAGGTGCTACCTATTTACCAAAGGTAATCCAACCATGTCATCATCAAATGATAACTGAGGGCTAAGTCTAAGAATGTTGACAATGTAGTCTTTGATGTCTAAAGGCTCCTCTTTTCAATGTTTTATTATTCTAGAAATGTCAAGACCTCGAGCGGAGGTCCGGTGACAATCATGAAGAAGAAAGCTTCCATTGTTCATTTTGATTTATAAATATGCTTCTTAAGCAACATAACCTCAGCTTTTTTCTGGCTTGATGAGGAACTTGTTAGGTTCAGTCGTGTATGAACAGAACATATATATGAATACAAAGTTCAGGACCTTATGAGATCCGCTAATTATTCATATGTATATTTACCATTGATTGTATTATCCTAGTTTGCCAGATGAATTTCTAATATCTTTCAAAGTTGTAGCATAACTTTTACCCTTCTATACAATATGCCAATTATCTTATTTTCCTCTGAAGGAAATCCACAACTTTTCGCTAAATTTTGAAGAGTTGTCTACAATTACAAAAAAAAAAAAAAAAAAACCACTTAGAAATGACCATATCTTTTGAAGCTTCAAAAACTTTATGGCAAACTTATGAAACAAATTGTAAACAGAGATTATAAATTGTGGCCGAAGAAAGATAATAGTACATGCGTGAGGACGTAAATAATGTTTATAACCATCAATATACGTTAGAAGAGCACATATCCCAACATCTTATTTCCCGAAATCCCCAGGTCAATTGGCTGACCCAAAGCCCGTTACAAATCCAGCACGCCTCACCATAGCCTTTGTTAACCAATTATCAAATTGATATATATGGCACGATGCAGTATATGTGATGGCTGCCAAGTATAGAGCTCGATAGATAAGAGAGAGAGAGAGAGAGAGAGAGAGAGAGAGAGAGAGAGAGAGAGAGAGAGAGAGACGGGATACATTGCACTGAAGCATATATATCAACTGCATGATTTATACTTCACAAATGTGCAATATTAGTGAAGACAAAATTCAAAATCTTCTAGTAATGATGACCATCGGTAGAAGATATAATTTGAAACCGTAAATATGTATAAAGTATCATAGAAATAGTAGATAATTTCAATGACGATAATCAAGAAAAACTGTTGACATGTCGGGAAAAGAATATATAACATGAATACAAAATACTATCTATGTTTTTGTAGGTAGGTAGCTTTGTTTCATTAAAAAAACATTCACTTCAAATCTAACATATCTGGACATCTTAAGCTGCTCGGAAGGTAGGCCTACTTGTCAAGTAAAGATTAATCATCCTGTTTGTTGAACTAATCTTATTTCTATCTGGCATTTACTAGAAACTGAAAACGATAACAATCTTCTTGCTAGAGTTGATTATATCTAGTTTTTAAATATAAAAATGTTATATTGACATAAAAACTCCAATACCATAGTTAACTAATATTGAATTTACTATTTATTAATCACCTATTCATTCTTATAAAATTATTCAGTGATGTGTATTTATTTATTTTCTTTCTTCAATATCGCATACAATTTGGCCAATTTTATTCTAAAATATTTTCTCATTTCTCAAAAGACTGATTATTATACTGAAATTAGATTTTCTATATCTTTACTGTAATAAACATCTAAGATGAGCACACTGATAGATAAATTCCTTCCCCTTCTCTACATACTTCCCTCCACGTGATTATATGTTATATATATTATATATATATATATATATATATATATATATATATATATGTATATATATAAATTTCTACCTCATACCTGGGATCGAACGCTAGCCCCTTCTAATGAAAGGCCAGGTCGAAACCAACCATGTCACGAGAGCCCATAAAAGAAATTGGAACCTGACCGCTACCAGCTGTCCGAGGATTTACCTGGCGAGACATCAGTCTCTTACCAGCGAGTTTTACCCAATTTCCCGGGCCACCACGTGACACATATGTATATATATATATATATATATATATATATATATATATATATATATATACACTAGTGTACGCGCCCCTTCAAAAATGACGGCTAATTATCTAGATAGATTTTCACACTCGCACGCCCCTCTCACCAGGTTATGGCTAGTATCCTTCCTTACCCGAGCGAGGGACGGGGAGAACTGAGCGTAACCGAAAAGAAATATAGTGTGAGTATATATATATGTATATATGTATATATATATATATATATATATATATATATATATATATATATATACACTTAATAGATTATTTTGCAGAATGTGGCACGAGAAAGCAAAACCTGATGAATGGGAATTAGGAGTGTTGGTGAAGATGGCCAATAAAGGAGACCTGACTGATTACAATAATTACAGAGGCATCACACTTCCGTCAAGTGTCATGAAAATATAATTTATAATATGCTTATTCTAAAGAAACTAGAGATAAAGATCCATGAAAAGCTGATAGATGACCAAGCCGACCAAGCCGGATTTAAAAAAGGTAGAAGTTATACTGACCAAATTTTCATTTTGAGAAATGTTGTACAACAATGCGTACAATATACAAATCCACTTTTAATGTCATTTGTGGGCTATGAAAAAAGCTTTTGATAAGGTGCACCGGTCAATTTTGTGGAGAGATTGCGTTATTATGAAATTCCTCTTGAATATGATTGTCTGTTCATGAGCATAGCAAGTGCAAAGTTACTGTTAGTGGAGTCCTATCAAAAGAGTACTCCAAGGGAATATCTTATCACCTATGTTGTTTATCCTCATCATGGATTTTGTAATGAGGACAGTTAGAGATGGTGGAGAATGATTGGACTGGATTAGTTTTGGAAAATTAGCTGACATAGAGTATGCTAATGACGCTATCCTTATTAGCAGAACACCACAGGATTTGCAGTGCATACTTATCAGAATGCATTAAATATCACAGGAGATTGGGCTTAAGATAAATAGAAAAAAGACACAGATGATGAAAACGAAATATACAAAGGAAGATAGAATATCATTGGAAGGAGAAAGGATTAATGAGGTAGAATCAGTCTAATATTTAGGAAATGAGATCTCTAATACAGGGTCTTTAGAATTGGAGTTTAATGAAAGTCATGATATGGCAATGAAACAATCTTTAACAGATTCAGTAGATTTGAAAACAAAGCCCTCAGAAGAATATTTGGAGTTAGATGGCAGGACAGGATTAGAAATGAAACTATATGTTGCTGAGATCATGTTGAAGGATAGATGGAGATGGTTTGGGCAAGATGTTTGCACTACCCAGGAGAGATTAGTTCACCAAATATTAAACTGGGCTCCATAAAGTACTAAGAGAGTTGTGTGGGTGAGAGCTGTTATATACACGAGTTTCAGAAGAAGAAGGTCACAAAAATTCGAGCATGATAATTCATGAAAAGAGAGGCTTAAACATGTTCTGTTTATAGTGAGATGTAGAGCGAGATACACAATAAAAGAGAAAATACTGTTACAATGTATGAGTGTATGTGAAACACATGCAATACATGGCTCCCACCATAAAAAGACATACATGTGAAATGGGGCACCCTGCTCTTAAGAGGCGTACTGTAGGCAGGTCATCTTGCAGTAGATATGTAGTTTTAAGGCGATTAATGAAGACGCAGTCTTCTTTGCCAAGGACGTTGAGTAAGAATGCCACTGTTGTTCAACGAATAATGAGGAGAGACCTGTGTAAAGGGACATTAGCGGTGATTTGCTGGTGTCGTTGCGTAGGAAGACGTGCAATGCCTTGTGCAAATCTGTCAATATGTGTTGCTTTGATTGGGGCTTGTAACTCTTGCGGCATGGAGTAAATTTTCCCACAACATGACGTAGGCGCTAGAGATTGTCGCAGGATGTTGACGATGGGAAAAATTCGGCAAGGACAACCAACGGTCTCCATACACCATTTCAGCTGCCAAGACATCCAGGGTGACCTTAACAGTGGCCCTTAGTCCAGGAGGACCAAGTAATAAGAGTAAACCAGTTTGAGTCATTGCAGCATGACATCAAAGTTGCTTTTAGGGTGCGATGAAAATGTTTAACCATTTCGTTGGCTGCAGATATACATGAGGCGGGCATTGCAGTTTCCATGGGAATGGCTTAAGGCCAACGAGTGGAGCGGTTGATGACAGTAAACAAGTAACAATGTGCCTGTGATGTGAGAGGGAGGCCTACTACATCAACGGGAATGTGGGCAAAACGACGCTGAGGTTGATGAAAGGTGCCTACTCCTGAATCCATGTGTCGATACACTTTTGAAGTTTGGCATAAAGTACAAGTACAGACCCAATCCTTAGCCTCCTTAGTAATGCTCTGGCAACTGAACTTCATCTTCAGGAGCTGTTTTGTAGTTTGGCATGAGGGATGTGAAAGACCATGAATTAAATCAAACACCTGTCAGTGCATAGGAGCAGGTATCCATGGTCGAGGTCTACCAGTACTGACGTCACAGGGGAGGGTGGCATTGGAGTCCATAAGGACGATGTCTTCCTAACGGAGGAATGTGCAGGATGTCCTACATGCTTAGTACTCTTTTCATTGGGCTTCTTCCAAGGCATTGTTATCCAAATCCAGGTAAATGGTGATCAATGTGTTTCTTGACAGGACATCGGCAACGGGATTCATTTTCCAGGGGAAATGCTGAAGGGTACAATTGCATTCAGCCTCGGCAGAGAGATATCGGCGTTGATGGGCAGACCACGTGATGGACTGTTGAGTAAAGGTGTCCACCAGAGGCATGTAGTCTGTGCAAGTAACAAAGAGCATACCTTCTAAGAAGTGGCGAAAGTGACTAACAGCCAAATGCACCGCCAGCAATTCGCGGTCGAAGGAAGGGTAGGCAAATTCTGCCTTGAATATTTTCCTACCAAAAAAGGCCAATGTGCAGGGCGAGCCGCTGACCACCTACTCTAGTACTGCACCAATAGCAACATTGCTGGCATCAATGAGGATGAACAGAGGGGCATAAGGCACAGAAAAGTGAGAGCAGCAGCAGTTAATATGGCATTCTTTGTGATACCGAAGGCCGCTTCTTGAAAGGGATCCGACTTCAGGTCCTTTGGCTTACCCCTGAGGGAGACATAGAGGGGTGCAAGAGTGGCAATGATGGCAGGAAGGAGACAGTGTTAATAGATGATCATGCCCATGAATTCTTACAGTGCTTTGACAGTTGAGGGTGTGGGGAAGTTCTGAACGGCTGATACCATCTCTAGGAGGAGGTGGATTCCTGGAAAAGTGATGGGTTGCCCTAAGAACGATACTTCGTTGGCACCAAAGGTAAACTTGTTGTACCGGACTACAATGCCATTTTATTGTAGGCGGTTGAGCCCGATGCATAGGTGATGGAGGTGTGACTCATTGGTGGAAAAGAACACAAGTATGTAACATACACATAAGGAGAGGTCCCCTAAGATGCCATTCATGAAATGCTGAAAAGTGGCAAAAGGCCAAAACACGAGTAATTGAAAATGTATTTACTGAAAGGGGTGGTGAGAGCAGTCTTGGGGATGTCTTCTGGGTTCATGGGCACCTGATAATACCCTTTTAAGTGGTCGAGCATGGAGAAAAACTTCCCTTTGTGCAAGTAGCAGGTCCCTTTGGCGATGTTTGAGAAGGGGTAATGATCCGGTTCTGTCTCAATGTTTATACGCCTGTAAGCCCCACAAGGGCAAAGGGAGCCATCCTTCTTCAGGACGATGCGTAAGAGCAACGACCATTGGATTGAGGCCTTTTTGGCAGAATCCCATTTCTTCCATTTCAGTGAACGTTTGTTCAGCAGCTGCCAAACGATCCAGTGCCTGACGTTTGAATTTGGCAAATTATGGGGGCCCCGACATCTTGATATGATGATAATTACCATACTTGGCGGGAACCGTGGGCGTTTGGTGAAGTTATGAACAGAAGACTTCTGGGTACGATGTTAGGCGGTGGGTGTAGGCATCCATGGGTGCGCTGATGTGGAGAGCAAGGTCGGAGGGGGTGGATTGGAGAGGTATTGATAAGTAAGATTCTGCGTTGACTAGCCGTCGGTGAGCAACATCGACCAGGAGGTGGAAGTGTGACAACAAATCCGTACCTAGAATTGGCAATGTGACATCAGCAACCAGAAAATTCCAGTGATATCTGGTGCTTCCAAACAACAATGGGAGGTTCTCGTAACCTTAGTTGGTTATCACAGATCCGTTGACAGCTACCAGATGGATGTCCGCAGATTTAGACAAACTATGTTGTGCCTTGGAGAATGGCCTTGGTAGAAGAGAATGGTAAGCACCCGTGTCTACAAAAATTGCAAGGCCGTAGCTGCATCATGTAAAAAGAAAAGTTTAGTGACAGGGGAGGCCACCGCCACAAATGATGGCCTACTTTCACGTTTTTGGCAATAGACAGCTGTTCGCATATTTCTTTGCAACAGCCCTGAATCTGGAGTGGTAGTAGCATAACTGTGGCTGCTGGACATCAGTAAGTGGCTATAGAGGTCATTGGTTGAGATGTGAGCAAGCTGTATGGCCACTCCGGGACGTCACGGTTGCCTTTCTGTATCTTACCACATACACGCCAGCTTCAGTCTTTGTCGAATAGTTGTCCTCTTTGTCAAGAGTGGAGACATTGATGGAGGTGTGGAAGGTGGTGAAGTGGCTGTCCATAAGGGCGTCAACTTTGATCATCAGGTTCTTAATAAATAAGGTATCGACATCAGGTATGGCACCGCATACAGGTTTGGGTAAGTATCGTACCTAAAGGGCTCTAAGTAAGTTCACCTCACGAGGAAAGCCGTCTGTGGCAGGTTGCAGGTAAGCGATTCCTGTCATTTCCCTGAGAGTGAGTGAAGCCTTTTGTTTCCCCAACGGTTGTTGAGAGAGCTGAAAAAATTGGGCTATACGGGCAGTTGGCGATGCTGAGTACTGCTCCAGGAGGTATCTTTTCAGAGCATCATACCTTGTTGGGGTGTCCCCTTGCTTGCAAAGCCAATTAGAGATTTGCTGGAAAGTGTCCTCCGGGGTTGCTGCGAGATCATTGCTTTAGTGCTTGACTGAGTCATGCCCTTGTTGCAAAACTGGACCTCGGTGTGCTGATACCATGTGAACGTTTTCCTGCTCGCAAAGGGCAGCAGTTTCATTAAGGTGGTGTGTTTGGAAGAATCCGTTTCGGTGAGCAGCTTTATCAAATAGTAGAGAACAGCAGTGAGGGGGATGGCAGTAGGGGGCGAGTCCTCCAGTGATCACAATTGTGCGAGAGAGCCCTTAGGTTGTAACTAACTTTATTTCAACCAGCAGCGAGTTTATATACAAAAATTTCAGAGGAAGCAAGCCTCAAAAATTCAAACATTTCAATTCATGAAAAGACAGGCTTAAAAACATTTTTTTAGAAGTGAGTTGTAGATAGAATAATTCAATAAAAAAGAAAATACCGTTACAATGTACGAGTGTGTGTGACACACATGCGGTACAGTTAGAAGGCCCAGGTCTACATGTCTGAGGACTTTGAAGCGTGAAGTCGGAGATGATGAATGGAGAAATATTGAATTAAAAGC
Source organism: Palaemon carinicauda (assembly GCF_036898095.1). Lineage (NCBI taxonomy): Eukaryota > Metazoa > Arthropoda > Malacostraca > Decapoda > Palaemonidae > Palaemon > Palaemon carinicauda. The sequence continues at coordinate 41,130,936 of NC_090739.1, read as the reverse complement.
TCAAGATAGAGACGACTGGCGAAATTTAACCAAGTCCCTTTGCTTAAATAGGCGTAGGAGGAGATGATGATGATATAAACAGTATAAATAAAAAGAACATATATATATATATATATATATATATATATATATATATATATATATATATATATATATATGTATATATATATATATGTATATATATATATATATATATATATATATATATATATATATATATATATATATATATATATATGTGTGTGTGTGTGTGTGCGTGTGTGAGTGTGTGTGT
>NC_090739.1:41115662-41125662 GCF_036898095.1 Palaemon carinicauda | reverse complement strand
GCCTTCATCTTGCCTTTGACTCACAACCTACTCTTGGCCTGTCACATTGGTGACACCGGAAGTCGACTCGTTCCTCCCGCCTTCCCCCCCTCACTGTTACAATGGGGTACTCCACGGAAGTTGGCTTTGTGGACAAGGAGACACCCCAATAGCGTATGTCGCCCTCAAAACATACCTTCTGCAGTAGTACTCGCCGTCGCCAGCCGCCCGTATAGCAAAGCTTTTTCAGCTCTCTGAACAACCGTTGGGGGACCAAAGGGCTTTGCTCGACCTCAGGGAAATGACCAGTATCGCTCACCTGCAACCTGCCGCAGATGGCTCTCCTTATGAGGTGAACCTACTTCGTGCCCTATGGGTACGCCATTTACCCGAACCTGTATGCGCTGCCATAACCGATGTCAATAGCTTACCCATAAAGGACTTGATGACTAAAGCCGATGCCCTTATGGAGAGCCACTCCACAACCTTCAAGACTGACGAAGAGGACACTTATTCAACGTCAACTGAAGCTGACTTGAATGCCATAGGACACACACACCTACCCTGGGACATGCCAGAGCAGCGACAAAGCCACCCATCACCCACCACTCGCTCGCGCCCCAACCAACGACTTCTACAGCCACTTACTGCCGCCAATCAGCCGCTGTTTTGCTACTACCACTTCAGATTCGAAGAAATGTGCCAGGGATTGTCAGTGGCCAAAAAATGTGTAAGTAGGCCATCGCTCATGGCGGTGGCCTCGTGTGTTTCTAATCTTTTCTTTTTACATGATGCAAGAACGGGCGTGCAATTTTTGGTAGACATGGGTGCTTGTTGTTCTCTTTTGCCAAGGGAATTCTTCAGGACACGACGTAGTCTGTCTAAGTCTGCAGCTGTCCGCCTGGTAGCTGCTAACGGATCTGCGATATCCACCTACGATTACGAGAATCTTACATTATCGTTTGGAAATGATAAATTTAATTGGGAGTTTATCATTGCTGACTTCACATTGTAAATCCTCGGTGCTGATTTCCTCCCTCATTTCCACTTTCTAGTCGATGTTGCCCCCCGGACGATTGGTCAACGCAGACACCTCTTCAACACGCCCCCTCCAACCTCGCTTTCTACATCAGCGCACCCATGCATGCATACGCCCACCTCCTCACGTCATACCCGGAAGTTTTCCGTCCAGAACTTCGCCAAACGCCATATGAAGACGACGGGACCCCCAGTCTTCGCAAAATTCAGATGTCTGGCATCGGATCGATTGGCAGCCACCAAACAGACGTGCGCCGAAATGGTAGAAATGGGCCTTTGCCAAAAGGCCTCCAGCCCATGGTCATCACCCTTACACATCGTCCTGAAGATAGACGGCTCCCTCCATCGGTGTGGGGATTACAGGCGCCTGAACATGCAAACAGAACCAGATCACTAACCCCTCCCAAACATCGCTGACGTGAGGTGCCTATGAACCCAGAAGACATCCTCAAGACCGCCATCTCCACTCCCTTCGGTACATACACCTTCAATTACTCCTGTTTTGGCCTTCGAAATGCTGGGGCCACTTTTCAACATCTCATGGATGGCATCAGAGGGGACCTACCCTTCTGTGTATGTTACATGGACGACATACTTGTGTTCTCTTCCTAAGAGAGGAACATCTCTGTCACCTGTGCATGGTGCTCAACTGCCTGCAACAAAACAGCCTTGTAATCTGGTACGACAAGTATACCTTTGGCGCCAACGAAGCCTCGTTCTTAGGGCGCCACATCACTCCTAAAGGAGTCCATCCCCTCCCCGAGAAGATAGCAGCCGTTCAGAACTTCCACACGCCCTCGAACGTCAAAGCACTGCAGGAATTCTTGGGTATGATCAACTAATATCACCGTTTTCTGCCATCCATTACCGCCACTCTTGCTCTCCTCTACGCCTCCCTCAAGGGCACGCCAATAGACCTGAAGTGGGGTCCCTTTCAAGAAGCGGCCTTTTGCAATGCAAAGAATGCCCTATCAACCGCTGCTGCTCTCAATTTTCCTGTCCCACATGCCCCTCTTCTTTTCTTCACCGACTCCAGCGACATCGCTATTGGTGCAGTACTCGAACAGATGGTCAACAGCTCGCCCCGCCTATTGGCCTTCTTCAGCAGAAAACGGTCCAAGGCATAATTAGGTCATTCTACCTTCAATTGTGAATTGCTGGCAGAGCACTTGGCTGTCCGCCACTTTTGCCATTTCTTAGAGGGTACGCCCTTCGTCATTCGCACAGACCACATGCCTCTGGTGCACGCCTTCACTCGACAGTCTGACGCCTGGTCCGCCCGTCAACGCCGACATCTCTCCGTCGTGGCTGAATACAATTGCACCCTTCAACACGTTCCTGGGAAAATGAATCCCGTTGCCGATGCCCTGTCTTTCACATCCCTCGAGCCATTCTACTGCACAGCTGCTGAAGACGAAGTTAATTTTGCACAGCATTACTAAGGATGCTAAGGATAGGTCCGCGCCTGTACTTCTTGCCAAACTTCCAAAGTACATCAACACATGGATTCAGGAGTGGGCACTTTTCCTCAGCATCGTTTCGCCAACATTCATGTCAACGTTGTAAGCCCCCTACCAACATCACAAGGACATCGTTACCTGTTTACCGTCATCAACCGCTCCACTCATTGGCCTGAAGCCATTCCCATGGAAACCGCAACGTCTGCCTCATGTACATCTGCCTTACTCTCATGATGGATAGCAAGATTTGGTATCCCTGAGCATATTACTTCTGACAGGGGTTCCACTTTCACCTCTCAATTGTGGACATCATTAAAGAATCTCCTGGCCATCACCCTACATCAGACAACTGCCTACAACCTCACTGCCAATGGAATAGTTGAACGTTTTCATCGCACCCTGAAAGCACCTTTAATGTCCCTGGGTCCTTCAGGGATTAAGGACCACTCCTAAAGATGCCCTCGACGTCTCGGCAGCTGAAATGGTGTATGGCGACCCGTTGGTCGTCCCTGCCGAATATTTTCCTTCTGCAACCTCCTCCGACGATCACCACCGCATACGTCATGTCGTGGGAGAATTTACTCCATGCCGCCAGACTTACAAGCCCCCAGCAAAGCATCACATACCGACAGACTTGCACTCTGCAATGTACGTCTCCCTACGCAAAGACACTAGCAAGCCACCGCTAACGCCCCCTTACACGGGCCCTTTCCCTGTAATCCGACGCAATCCGAAAGCATTCCTACTAAACATTCGTGGTAAAGAAAACTGGGTCTCCATTGATCGTCTAAAACCTGCTTATCTCCCGCCAGATGACCCACCTACAGTTCACCTCTCTAGATCAGGATGCCCTGTTTAACACGTACAGCATGTCATTTTTAGCGGGGAGCCATGTACCACCCGTGTGTTACATGAGCGTACATAGTAATGACAATTCTCTTTTTGTTTATATCATCCTTTGTATCTTCGCTCTCCCCTCACACTAACAGCAACTTATTTTAACCTGTCTGCATACTCCATTGTTAACTATTAACAGAACTAGTTGCCGGTTTGACAAGAAATAGCATGTCTGTATTTTGTGACCTTCTTGCCGGGACCTAGTGTGCATATATACTTGATGTGCCTAATAAAGTTACTCAGTTACTTTCATCTCACCTCTGAGTCATAACCTACTCTTTGCCTGTCACAACTCCAAAGATATTCGTAACGACAGGCGTTGTTCTTTGAAGTGTTTCCTAAATCAGTGTATTGACACTAAACATGAACTCTGTTATCAGAGTTTTTATACTAGGTTTTTGAAGAGTGTCTGCTAATATATAAGGGAACATTCAATACGCCGTGTAGTTGTCACCTACCTCTAATCCTTTTAGAAGATAGAGATGACAGCTCAAATAACAATGCCTTCTCTGAAAGTGTTTCCCACAATCGGTTAGTTTACTAGTATCCTTCATGACAGCTGTATAGCAAAGTGAAATCAAGTATATATAAAATAGACGGAGGAAATATGAAAAAAATAAGAAACGAACAATATTGAAAATAAGTATGAAAAATTACGGTTCGGACTTCAATTGCCATTTTATTACATATACACAAAAAAAAACCACACCTAACTCATGTATTTTTTAAAGTATTTTTTCATAGTACCCTGCAGCCTCCGTGAGTAACGTCTTGTGTTTATTCAGGAGGCGTTGGATGTTTACCGAAGGTAATCAAACCATGACACCATCAAACGTTACCCGAGGAAATGTTTAAGAATGTTGACAGTGAGCCTTTTGATATTTGAGAGCTTATCTTTTCCGCATGATATCATTTCCAGCCTAAATATCATCTAACTAGACAATCTATAGAATATTTTGAAAAATCTTGATCTTGTTTTTCAATGTTTGATCAATATTTTTGTTTTGAAAACAAGCTCTTGTTCCGACCCAGTTAATTTTTTTTTTTTTTCAAAGAGCAAAAATGGATTGCATATCTTACGAGGTCTCTGAGATTTGCTGGTATTTAAACTACTATTTATGGGGCGATTTAAATCTTATTTTTTGTATTAATCATAAGTGGTGCATATGACTTTTCCTGGTATAAGTCTGAATAGAGAAATGTTTGCTGTGTCTTATTCTTGCTACTAATGAAGGCAATTGTATATATGTGAATTCGCGCTTGTGGAATCCAATAGAAACGTCATCTGGAAAATATGATTGTAGAAGATTTTGGACATCCTACTGGAGGTAGATAAGCAAATGCATTCAAGCTGCTCCATATCAAATATTAATATAAAAACGAAACATGCACATTTTAAATCTGACATAAGTAAGTAATAAGGACATTTACAGCAGAGCTTTAAAAAAGGATTTCCGTAAGTCAATTCGAAAATTCCAGATGTATCCTTTGCAAAATACAAGGCAAAATAACAAAAGAGATCTGAAATGTGAGACACGTGAGATATGTACCGGACGTGTTTCATACATGCTCATTCACTGTAATGCTATTGTTTTTTATCTCTTGCTCTCTCCCACACTGATATAATAGAACAACATTTTGAAGCTTGCCATCGCATGTTTTAGTATTTTTTAATTTTTGTGACATACTTGCTCGCAACTGTTTGTGAATAAGCTCGTTATATGCTGAATAAACTTAACTCACATTCACCTTGCCTCTTTGTTAGAACCTAACAGTTATGTAGCCACAATAGCCACCCCGGAGTGACAATGTGGCAACGTAACTGTTAGGTTCTAACAGAGAAACGAGGTGAATGCAATTAACGTTTATTCAACAGATAAAGAGCTTATACACAAACAGTTGCGAGCATGTCACAAAAATTCAAACAAACTAATATATGCGATGACAAGCTTAAACAGGTTGTTCTATTATCAGCGTAGGAGAGAACGAGAGATAAGAAAAGCAGTAACATTACAGTGTATGAAATACGAGACGTACAGTTTTGAAGTTAGAAAAGAAGAAAAGGGTCAAGAGAAAAGATAGACATTACTTTTCACAATAATAAAAAAAATTTTTTATTAGTTAACATATCAAGCATGCCGTATAAAAAGTGGTAAATGGTATGGGAAGAGGCGGATAGTTTGCAAATATTTGCGCAAAGCAAAACAACTTTTAAACAAATATGTAGAAAGCTATAGCACAGGGGCTATGGCCATTCCCCTGAATCGAAGAACTATTTATGAGATCACTACGTGGAAAAACAATTAAATGCAGATTCTAAGATAACACAGCTACAGCATACAGTAGTATAGATTCTTTCCTGTAACAGACAAAACTAAATTTTAAAATCAAGGATATGATTACTGCCAAAAATGGTTATTAGGTGTAAAATAAGTAAAAGTTATTATAACACTGTTACTTACAGGATATTTTCCCTCTCAAAAGCAATCCAAACCAATTTAAGGAGAGATAAAAGCACATGAACGCAAAATATTTCGTCTTACACAGTGAAAGATGTCAATGTTTGATAGGACTACGTTGATACAAGTGTCTTCCCATATGTTTTCTTTTAATAATTCGTCTTGTTTATCATTATACGACTGTTACACAAAGAGAAATTACTGATGTCAGAAAGATAAAATGAACCAGCTTAATAACTGCAGTCACTTATGGATAAGAATTACCAAATGCTAAGGAAAAACAGGAGCATCATGCCCATGGCCCATGAGGAGTGGGGGAAGGGCCAAAAGATTATCGTCTAAGGCAATATACTTGTGAAATGCCAAATATTTTCACTGTCACTTTCCACTTTAGGTTAAAGAAGAACAGTAACCCTTTCAATTTCGGCCGTCTTTAATTTTGTTAACTTCTACAAAAAAAAAAAAAAAAAAAAAAAAAAAAATCCCCTCTACAAGAGATAATTATACAAATGAAACGTGTCGTTATCACGTTATGATTGTTTACAATTTATTATATGTGTATCAGCAGCTATTTTGATGTGCAACTTTAATATGTAGATGTGCCGAGAAAACGTCAACATCTTAATTAAATTTATGCTATAATTTGGAAACTAAAACTAACCTGTAATTATACTTTGTATGTCATTTCCCTTTATGGTATGAAAATAAATGTAAGTACTCCACATCTCCTTTCCACTTTAGGTTAAAGAAGAACAGTAACCCTTTCAATTTCGGCCGTCTTTAATTTTGTTAACTTCTACAAAAAAAAAAAAAAAAAAAAAAAAAAAAAATCCCCTCTACAAGAGATAATTATACAAATGAAACGTGTCGTTATCACGTTATGATTGTTTACAATTTATTATATGTGTATCAGCAGCTATTTTGATGTGCAACTTTAATATGTAGATGTGCCGAGAAAACGTCAACATCTTAATTAAATTTATGCTATAATTTGGAAACTAAAACTAACCTGTAATTATACTTTGTATGTCATTTCCCTTTATGGTATGAAAATAAATGTAAGTACTCCACATCTCCTCTCAACAGTCCTGGGCCTCAAATTTTACCACAGCAAGACGCCCCAGAGGAAAAACTATAGAAATTGAATATGCTATCAGGTATAAACTTCAAGTTTAAAAGGAAGCATGTTTTACTTAAACAGCAAGGAACCAGAGGTTAAAAGAAAATTATCTGTAACAATGCTAGAGCCTCCATTGTTTTTTTTTTTTTCACGGGGCCAAGTTTTGTGAATATACAGCAATGATTTATATCGAATATAATGAAATTAATTTTGATAAATACGTTGCAGGAAAGTAGTACGCATCGTAGGCTATTCCAGTTAGTACCAGGTGATAGAAAGTTGTCACTCAATACAGGTCAGGAAGCTTTCAAGGACAATCACACATTTCCTATTCTGAATATGCGTTAGCAGCGTTCATGTCAGATAGTAAGCAATCAATAACACGATGGGGATCTTGAAATTAAAAACCTAGCGAAAGCTACACTTCCAAAGAAACTTTTCGTCTGGCTTGGCTGCACTGCAATAAACAGAATTAACTATAAAGACAACACTGATACAGGAGGAAAGCAGATATATAAACTTTTATTGGCCAAAGATTCCTCTGGGTTTAGCGAACAGTCACCTCTGGGCAAGTATTGCCATAAAGACTAAAAAAAGACAGTGAATGCCATTCTGCTGTACTCCCTTCAATTAATACACAATGATTAGCATGGTAGAGAAACCTAAATATGCGTATCAGGTACCATGGTTATTCTCCGGTCCTTCGAATGAAAAGTATGGTGGTGTCTGTTGCACATGAAAATTGTCATATTAAGTGAGGAAAATGGAGCTGCAATATGATAAATACTGTTCTATATTATAAATAGAAAACCTGTAGGTCACTGGATAATTTCAAAGTGCTGGAGATCAATGTTTACTGAACATCTAAAATTGAGGAAATTTTGAATCCAGATATGGATATGTCGATCACAGAACACTTGTGCAGTTTACAGTACACTGTTGCAGTTTATCAAATGAAAACAAATAAACTACAAAAACTGACATCTTGCACCTGCTACTGAAGGCCTCATTTGACTAAGGAGGCTTACGTTGACAAGTGAAAGCTCCCTGTATGGCATAAATTCATTTTAACATATCAATGAGAATTCATTTAAAATAATTATGTCATTACTAGTTTGCAACATCATATAAAAAATGTAGATATGATGCCCTTTTGGGATTAATTGAGCGCTTTAATGACTTTTTTTGAAATTGTAAAATTAATTACATAGAAAATTACAATTTTATCTATGAAAGTATTTCTACAAGGACAATAACAGAGAGACTGGCGCATCAACCAGTTACAATAAATAAACACAAACAAAGCGCAATCTCTTTGTAAACCTGAAGAAAGGAATATTGGCAAATCACTGTAAATAAAGAAATTTATTGGTCTTAGGGAGATATTCATTAGAAATCTGTACTGTGCTTTATGGTGCGTGGTGTCCACCTCTGACGACTGTGAATTAAATTTTGGAAGCCAAGTGTGCAAGGGAATGTAATTTTTCGTTAATCATGGGATGAAAATGACATTTCTCCATGAGACAAATGTCACATATATGAAGCAAATAGCATTAAACTTTTCGATACTTTCGAAATAGAAAAAAAAAAAAAAACACAATCACGAGATATTGTCATTAAGAAATAACTGAAGAAAACACATCATTGAACAGAAACAGGATTAATTTTTTTTTTTAATATATGACACAACAACACACGGACGATTGCAAATGAAGAAAAGGACCCATGAATATGGATCATTTAATATGAAGTCTTTATATCCAATATAGATTTGCATTGTAACGGAAACTGAACAACAAACGAGACTATCAGCTTTTTGATAGCTTTAAATCGATCATCATTTGTGAGTTGAGAAGAGTATTATATGAATGAAGCACTATTGTTTTCTCCCAATTTTGAACTGTTTGGAATTACATTGTTTTTATTTGCATTTATACATACATACACACACACGCACACACACACAAACACACACACACACACACACACACATATATATATATATATATATATATATATATATATATACATATATATATATATATATATATATATATATATATATATATATATATACATAAATATATATATATATATATATATATATATATATATATATATATATATATATATCAAAACATTTAACAATAGAGATGTGAAGGACTTTAGAAAAAGATAGGTACAAGAATCTTTCCATGTTACTGAGAGATCTTCTTCCATTGTAAAATGTTAATTCTGTGAACAGGTGGAACATTACACACATGAAATACAGATGTATGACCTACAAAAATTAATACGATGTTTGTTACTACAGACTTTCAACCAAGCAACTTGTGTTCGAAGGATATGCTCATCAAAACTTCCTTTACTGCCTAGGAATCAAAGCTTTTGGATATTTGTTGGTTTCGAAAACTATCCTGAACCGTAATTGTTAATGCTAACCCAAATATAAATATCGCCGTGAGCTTCTCATTCCTACTGTACCAGATACCTTATAATCTATTGGACTTGTGGTGTAGAAACGGTGCAACCGAGTTAAGATGATTACTTTCGCCGAAGAATTTACCTGCAAATTATGTATAATTTTGAGAAAATTAATGATTAGAGGGTTCATTAACATTTGATCTTAGTATTTTGAAAGTAAGTTATCTAGTAGAAATATTTACGTAATAATAAAGGCAAAAAGTTCCTCACTAAAAATTAATAATGAAGCTGATCTCTTATTTAATATAATTACAGAGTGGTATCTTGCTTGCATCGTGCAATTTACCAGCAACCGCACTACTAATATGCTTCTACCCAGAAGAAGAAGAAGAAGAAGAAAAAAAAAAGAAGTCTGTAGATTTTTTCAAATTATTAAGGATGAAAAAAAAAGAGGAAAAAAATTCTATCCTCTCCGACTGCAGCTATGGAATACATTACTAAGTCGCGTTACCCTTTTGCCGAAATTGGATGATTTGGGAAGCATTACGTTTAGATTTTTTGTTCAAATCTGGTAAGTATGACACATACCGTATATTCACTGATAAACAAAACTGAAAACTCGT
>NC_090739.1:41100662-41108162 GCF_036898095.1 Palaemon carinicauda | reverse complement strand
CGGGATCTTCCGTTGGCAACTGAGCTTTGAAGATCATAATGTATGCGCCTTGAAGAATCCTTTGCTTGGGCTTTTGCGACGATGTCTTATTAAAGGAGACTCTTGGAAAAAGTACGAGGCCTTGTATCGGTGCAAAAACGGATTGCGGGGAATGAGGATGGAGGCAAAATGGTTCAACTGAACGGTGAGTGACGTGTAGTTCTTCAACAGGATTGTCACAAAATTCACCATTGAAGTAAGGACATATCCAGACGACATTGGTAAATATATTATGTTGCTCGTCATTTACTTTGGCATGACAGTGTATGCGGAGAAATCGATAGTATTCATCTCTTTACTCATTTCCCAGATAGGTAAAGAATAAATGCCTTCGATTTACCTGAGGAATCTGACGAAGTGAGGACTCGCAGTACTGAAATCTCTTTTGAAATCTAGAAGGACACTGACGAACTAAGGAAAAGAGACAATGAAATCTCGAAAGAAACAGATAATCTAATGAAAGAAGATCTTGAAAACTAGAAGAGAGGAGAGAACAGCGAAGAGGAGCCTCTAATGCCTGAGGTAAGATACCTAAAATTAAAGCCTCTACTGCTAGAAGTAAGGCACCTCAAAATATAGATCGAAGACCCTCTAATGCTAAAACTATGGAACCTAGAAATATATGTCAAAGAACTTCCAATGCTAGAACTGTGGGAGCTAAAGAGAGAGGTCAAAAGAACTTCTAATGTTAGAGGTGTGGGAGCTATAAAGAGAGGTCAAAGAACTTCTAATGCTTGAGGTAAGGGAGCTGAAAAGAGGACAAAGAACTTCTAATGCTAGAGGTGTGGGAGCTAACTAGGTCAAAGAACTTCTAATGCAAGGGGTGCGGGAGCTAAAAAGAGGTCAAAGATCTTCTAATGCAAGGGGTGTGGGAGCTAAAAAGAGGTCAAAGAACTTCTAATGCAAGGGGTGTGGGAGCTAAAAAGAGGTCAAAGAACTTCTAATGCAAGGGTGGGGGAGCTAAAAGGAAGTCAAAGAACTTCTAATGCAAGGGTGTGGGAGCTAAAAAGAGGTCAAAGAACTTCTAATGCAAGGGGTGGGGGAGCTAAAAAGAGGTCAAAGAACTTCTAATGCAAGGGGTGGGGGAGCTAAAAACAGGTCAAAGAACTTCTAATGCAAGGGGTGGGGGAGCTAAAAAGAGGTCAAAGAACTTCTAGTGCAAGGGTGGGGGAGCTAAAAGGAAGTCAAAGAACTTCTAATGCAAGGGTGGGGGAGCTAAAAAGAGGTCAAAGAACTTCTAATGCAAGGGGTGTGGGAGCTAAAAAGAGGTCAAAGAACTTCTAATGCAAGGGTGGGGGAGCTAAAAGGAAGTCAAAGAACTTCTAATGCAAGGGTGGGGGAGCTAAAAAGAGGTCAAAGAACTTCTAATGCAAGGGGTGTGGGAGCTAAAAAGAGGTCAAAGAACTTCTAATGCAAGGGGTGTGGGAGCTAAAAAGAGGTCAAAGAACTTCTAATGCAAGGGGTGGGGGAGCTAAAAAGAGGTCAAAGAACTTCTAATGCAAGGGGTGGGGGAGCTAAAAAGAGGTCAAAGAACTTCTAATGCAAGGGGTGGGGGAGCTAAAAACAGGTCAAAGAACTTCTAATGCAAGGGGTGGGGGAGGTAAAAACAGGTCAAAGGACTTCTAATGCAAGGGGTTGGGGAGCTAAAAAGAGGTCAAAGAACTTCTAATGCAAGGGGTGGGGGAGCTAAAAAGAGGTCAAAGAACTTCTAATGAAAGGGGTGGGGGAGCTAGAAAGAGGTCAAAGAACTTCTAATGCAAGGGTGGGGGAGCTAAAAGGAAGTCAAAGAACTTCTAATGCAAGGGGTGGGGGAGCTAAAGAGAGGTCAAAGAACCTCTAATGCAAGGGGTGTGGGAGCTAAAAAGAGGTCAAAGAACTTCTAATGCAAGGGGTGGGGAAGCTAAAAAGAGGTCAAAGAACTTCTAATGCAAGGGGTGGGGGAGCTAAAAACAGGTCAAAGAACTTCTAATGCAAGAGGTGGGGGAGCTAAAAAGAGGTCAAAAAACTTCTAATGCAAGGGGTGGGGGAGGTAAAAACAGGTCAAAGGACTTCTAATGCAAGGGGTTGGGGAGCTAAAAAGAGGTCAAAGAACTTCTAATGCAAGGGGTGTGGGAGCTAAAAAGAGGTCAAAGAACTTCTAATGCAAGGGGTGTGGGAGCTAAGAAGAGGTCAAAGAACTTCTAATGCAAGGGGTGGGGGAGCTAAAAAGAGGTCAAAGAACTTCTATGGCAAGGGGTGGGGGAGCTAAAAAGAGGTCAAAGAACTTCTAATGCAAGGGGTGGGGAAGCTAAAAAGAAGTCAAAGAACTTCTAATGCAAGGGGTGTGGGAGCTAAAAAGACGTCAAAGAACTTCTAATGCAAGGGGTGTGGGAGCTAAAAAGAGGTCAAAGAAAGAACTTCTAATGCAAGGGGTGTGGGAGCTAAAAAGAGGTCAAAGAACTTCTATTGCAAGGGGTGGGGGAGCTAAAAAGAGGTCAAAGAACTTCTAATGCAAGGGGTGTGGGAGCTAAAAAGAGGTCAAAGAACTTCTAATGCAAGGGGTGTGGGAGCTAAAAAGAGGTCAAAGAACTTCTAATGCAAGGGGTGTGGGAGCTAATAAGAGGTCAAAGAACTTCTAATGCAAGGTGTGTTGGAGCTAAAAACAGGTCAAAGAACTTCTAATGCAAGAGGTATGGGAGCTAAAAAGAGGTCAAAGAACTTCTAATGCAAGGGGTGGGGAGCTAAAAAGAGGTCAAAGAACTTCTAATGCAAGGGGTGGGGGATAGATGTCGCCAGCGAGGCTTTGGAAAGGAAGGCGCGGCGGCGTCTGTGTTCTTTCTGATGCGTAAACTTAATTAAATACAAGTAAAAACAGGGCCTTAAATACGTATTATAAATACTAAACTCTTTCTTATCTTGACAGCACAAATGAAATCTTACAAGTTCCAACGTGTAACTAAGCGCTTCCCAAACACGAGTCAACCTTTTACTTCTGCTTGGAGGATATCCTCGCAAGTAAACGGTAATCATTATGAATATGGAAATAAAGATTTGCTTATACTCCTACTTTTTGTTTCAGAGAATTACCTTGTACTTCTACCTTATGCTTACAAGGATATCCTTCATTATTATGAATACGTCCCAATGTATCTGACCAGCAAGGGACCGAGCATTTAATTAGTAAGAGGCGTAGATTTGTCAGCTGCTTGTGTGATGAACTTTACCAAGAAATCATTTATTTCATCATGATCTTGTGAATAATTAAAAGGAGACATTTGATTTGTATAATACTGAAACTTATCCCAGAAAGCTTTACTTGTATTATATCGGCGAATAGAAGGACCTGGTGTGTACCATAATATATATATATATATATATATATATATATATATATATATATATATATATATATATATATATATATATATATATATGAAAATGGGAAAATGGTTTAAAGGCCGTCCAAGTAATTCCATTGAAACCTATTAACATTATTATTGAAACAAACAGTTAAGTCTGTTGAGGAATATGTTTATGAGTTTTTGGTTAATAACTGTTAGTATTTCCTTCGCTTAATAATAAGAGATTATGATTATTCATTCACTATTTGTTCAAATTTTGAACAATATGTATCAACAGATATACAATTAATGTCCCAGAATGGATTGAGGTCATTGAAGTCTCCAATTAATAGGAAATCTTGCATATTTAGGTATTTCCTGTTTAATTTGGCAAATCACATTTGCAAAATGGTTGATTGTATATATCATATATATTGAAGGCATTCATTCAGTTGTAATTCATTTCAGATAACTTAAATTGTGAAGTGTTAAATATATAGCATCATAAGTTACTTTATTACGAATATATATCACAGTCTCTAATGTCTCAGCAGAAGGAACCGACCGAGTTGCCAGTACAATTTCCTATTGAAGGAATAGTATCATTAGTATGCTGTAGGGATATTGCAATAGGGTTATACGTTGTTAATAGTATTGAGGCCATTGTCTCGAGTTCGGAGAATGAGCACAATAAAAACAAAATTTTTCTGCCTCACATTTTGTGGAGACGTCAAGAAACTCGGAGCAGTTAAAACATCATCTTCAATTGGTGCATTTAATATTGACATGACTATAATTATACAGCACTTATAACATTGCATATGTCGTGGTTGAATCTTTTTTTATATAAATATTTGAGTTTCGAACCTTTCTATAGCCTCACTGATAATTTGAAGTAAACACGATCAAGATTACATTATTGGTTCCTTTTAGCTTTTGAATTTGGAAATATTAGGAAAACATTTTTTCTGAGAACTCATACAGATCCCTAGAGTAAGTCATTCATCCAGCATAATTAAAATTTTGGTGTAGATATACCCTTTCAATAGCATTAGAGAGGGAAGATGTAAAGTTAGCAAATAGCACAGCTTATGTTTCATTGCCAGCTTTAGCTAGCCGACCATGACCATCTATATTTAAATTGTCGTGAGGAATGTGTCCAATATTTTTTACCTAAGCACTCATAACCCTTGATTATATTGCTATTTCCTTCCCTGTAAGATGCAACATGCCAAATTAATTCAACTATGATCCTGGGAGCAACTTCCTATTATTCTCTTTGGCGTTCAGTGTCGGGTATGAAGTCAAATTCAGACTCATTTACTTTTGGACTGTTACACAACTTCATTTAGTTTGACAGAGCAGGGACGTCATTATTTACTACATTCATAGAAGAGATTTTTACCTTGGAAGGGTCAGAAAACGTAACATAGGTTTCGAAAGTCTATTTATTAGTTTATCAATTTCGATTTTATCCTTTCGATTTTTTTTCTTATCTAAATTAAATGATGTTACAAACAGTGCTTGGGGTTTCCCATAAAATCGAGGTGTACAGAAAACTTTTTCAATGTTATTCACAATCTTTGGTGGGGAATGGAAAAAAAAAAAAAAAAAAAAAAAAAAAAAAAAAAAAAAAAAAAAAACCATGGAAAAAATAAATTCAAAGGAAAGAAAATTTCAGACTCTCTGAAATTCTTATAAAGACCCCATTGATCTTTTATGTAATTGATTCCACCCCCAATGACACCAGTGAAAGTTGACTCCCAAATGTCCTTTCCCTACCTTACCAGGAAGCGATGGTACCACTATGATTAGCGTGGATCAAGAGTAAGCCGATACGCTTAATGGGCCTGGGAGCATTTCAAGAATACATTCATCCCCACCTTAACCACAGTTACAGGCAAACCAGACAGAACGCTGAAAGTCCTATTAAAAAATCAACCCCCAACCCCAACCCCTTGGATCCGAGGGCCATTTTTGAGGTACAGTATTTTTGCATGGCGATATGGAAATATTGACATTCCTTTAACCCAAACATTATTGGGTAGTTGACAAGACACACCAGCTCCCACAATTGGTTTCAAAAAAAAAAAAAAAAAAACTTTAATCCTAGTAATAGTATCCCTTCCCAAAAAATTAAACAGTGAAATGGTGAAGAGAGACTGGACAGCAAAGTGGGAAAAAGTTGATAAAATATGAAGAAGGTTGAAATAATAATAAGCAATAGAAAATAATATGAGGGAAATTTTGAGTCAAACGGAAGAAAAAATGATTCCCCAGTTCGAGATCGTCACAAGGCTTCAAAACGGAAATAATATTCCGTGCTTGAAGCAGAATGACTGCGTTAAGGCATTCACTTGTTAAGAGGAGGTCTCCCGGAATATACACATTTGAGATGAGTAAATAGCAACCTTTATTATCTGTTCCAGAAAATGTTTTTGCTGCCCAGTTTGCGAGAGAAAATTATATTACCCATCACCCGAGCTGATGACTGTAATTGATTTTTAAAACCAATGTGATGAATATCTTTACTTAAAATATAGTCTTGCCAATTAGTATTCATGTTTTTAATATCTCACACAAATTTAATTGCATACAAATATTATAAAAATACCGTTGCGATATGAACACTACACCGTAAATACCATTCATAAGTTATGTGAAGTATAATTTAAACATATAAGAAAAAAATATTATTCGATCTGAACATTTAATATATTTCCGTTAAACAAACAGCTAATTAAGAACTGGGCTTGGTATTTGAATAAATTATCGGGAAAAAAATTAAACGCAAACATGTTGAACAAGTTACATATAAAAATTGGACGTCTCTATGAAATATAGGGTTATTTTATATATGGAGATCTGCGTGCTCAAGGACAGGGTCGTTTTATATGAATAAGACTAATTTTCAATATGTATATACTGTATATGTATGTATAATATATATACACACACATACATATATATATATATATATATATATATATATATATATATATATATATATATATATATATATATATATATATATATTCAGCCAAGGCCACAGGAAAAATAAAAGAAGGTATACCGAGCGCTTTCGTGTTATTTCAACACATTTTCGAGGTACAATTGTACCTCGAAAATGTGTTGAAATAACACGAAAGCGCTCGGTATACCTTCTTTTATTTTTCCTGTGGCCTTGGCTGAATATATTGTCACGCGCTATTTAGTGACTTATAAGCATATATATATATATATATATATATATATATATATATATATATATATATATATATATATATATATATATTCTTCAATTCTGTACTTAAAATGGTATCAAACCTTGTACACAATGATAGACGTGTATCTACTCTGTAACTTGAGCTTATATTTATGTGTGTTAGTTTTCTAATAATATTGTCGGTAATATTAGCATTATCTTAACTCCTCAATAATCTTTACGCAAAGCGAATTATTTAAGGTAAGATCTCCTACTTGACCAGGATTCGAACATATGCCTTTTTTTCAAGTCGTCATTAGGGTGACAGTGACCTCAGGTACTGAGTCATATACTGCTACTTATTTCTCTCCACTACAGAAAAAAAAAACATCAACAGAAAAAGAACAGAGCAAGAAAATATACTATTTTAATGCCTTTTGTGCTCAACAATTTTTTTCTGTTAGAGTTTGGCGAGATTAAGTCATGTAGATACAGCAGCTTGCAAATCCACTTTTGCCTTTTTGACAAAAAAAATAACTTTATGTTTGATTCCTTTATACTTCAGAATAACGGCTTAAGCTTTTTGGTTATCATAGGTTCATAGATTTAATTTTACATGTTGAACTGACAGAAAATTGAGAACGTAATGAATATCGAATACTAAATATTTCATTAGTATCATTTCGTGTCAGCTGCCGTAATTTCTGCACCCCCCACTCTTCAAGCTTATATATATATATATATATATATATATATATATATATATATATATATATATATATATATATATATATAGTATATATATATATATATATATATATATATATATATATACATATATATATATATATATATATATATATATATATATATATATATATATGTATGTTTATAATTTGTTTCCAGGTAGCCTTCTCTTGCCCGTGTTTATTGTAC
>NC_090739.1:41078162-41090662 GCF_036898095.1 Palaemon carinicauda | reverse complement strand
ATGGTTTGTTATGTAATGTTTCTGTGAGACCTTGGAGAACGAATGGTTTTCTATATAATGACTTTGAGTATACTTGAATAAGGAATGGTTTCACAAGTAATGTTTATCGTGAGAGTAAACTTCTACTTCAGTAGTTTCGTGATGTACTACTCAGCCAGTACAGAGAGAAAAGCACAAGGTGTTTTTTAATGTAATCTTTAAGAAAATCATATATTTACAAAACAAAAATTACATATTTCCCTAACCTATAACTATACGTTCCTTTCTTATAAATGATATTCATTATCTACTGAAGTGAACAAAGCCCACTGCTGTATAATGATCAATTATTTACTGTTGTGTTTTGTGTGTCTGTCATGTATGATAATTATGTAATTAATCATTCTAAGTTACTCTTTTATTGTAGTACTTGTAAAATGAAGAGGCAATCTTCAACAATATATTTGCCTAGTGAAGGTTATCATATAAAAGCTTGAGACTCATTTTTTTTGGGGGGGGGGGGGTGGAAATTATCATATTTGTCAAGATTTTGTACCTGTGGTGAGAGGTCTTTCTTTAAAAATACAGGCTACACCGAGTGGTAATCAGAAAGTCAGTATTAACATCTTCCATTTGTACCACATATGTTTCTCTCAGAGATATGATTTGTAGCATGTATTCAGTGTATGTGTAACAATGCATGCGTGCGAAGATTGAACTAATCTTAGTTCAGCTCGGATTCTTATTCCTGAAACAGCCCGGAGATAAACATTCATTCCTATTACGTCTCTTTAAATAAAAGCTCATTCCAACATGCCAATCTAATTTGTATATAAACATAACCACAAAAAAAATTTGATAGGTTGCGATCGCTCTTTTCAAGAACTAACAGCTTTTGTTGTTAGTTCTGTTTAAAGAAACGGCGACTTGCTTTATTTAAATGTATAGTCTAATGGAAATCTATAGGACTATCATCAGAAAATATGATTTGGGTTTACAAATATATTATTTATTGCTAATTTTGCCAATCATGCAAAGAATTATGTGTAAGAACTTTTTTGTAATAGAATGTTAAATAAAACGTTTTCTCTCTAACAAAGAGAAAAAGTAACAATAAAAGATTATGAATATACTTTCTCCCTTATAGAAAGTGCCGTAAAAGGAATAACCGAATTGTGACTTCCAATTTTTTTTTTTTATCTTTTTATTATTAAATTTTACAAAAGGATCAATACAATGACTTCATATATACAATATAAAATAATAATAAATTACATCCTTTACAAATAACAAAGTAAGTAAGCCTTATATCCTATAGAGTAACTTATATTTCTTTTTATTCTTTATTTTACAAAAGCATTAAGTACATAATCTTTGGTAAAGAGCTTGTCTAATTTATTCACATAAACTTTACTCAATATAAACTTGGTTTTTGACATTTTATTCACTATATAAGTTATTAGGTTTGGGTCGTCTGCCAAAAGACCCAAAGATCGACCCAACCACACTCCTGCTACAAAATCTGATAGTAACACCATTGCAGTGTTTTCGTCTTTCTTCGATGGTGTCTTAAAATCTAACTTAATAATTCTTAGTAAACTATCTGTTTCAATTTTACAACAGCTATTTAGTATTGACTTTAACCAAATCAGAATGTTTTTTGACGAGGGACAAAAATAAAATATGTGCATATTATTTTCAATACATCCACAAAAGAGACATTTATCTTCATTCGAGATTTTCATCATATGAAGCCTATCTTTGGTATTAAGTATTTCATTAACGTATCTATAAACTGTATCTCTGCTGTTCTTATCAATATACTTATTATTTACATGCTTCCAAATCTGTTTCCAATTAAAAAGCGGGTACAATAACTCTATCTTTGGTTTATAGTCTTTACAGTTCATTAGTAACCAGTATATTTCTTTAACAGACACCTTAGGATAATTCTTTAAATTATATACTTTCCTTAAAACATCTATCATCTCACTATAATATGATGTGATAAAAATAGTACAATCTCTATAAGTTTTATCAGCTTCCATTAAAACACTAGCTTTTATTTTACAATAATAATACATAATCTCGAAACCATAACACTTACACATAGAAATCTTGTTAAAAGTTCTGAACATAATAGCTTTCGATTTATGTAAAATATTCATTATTCCTAGCCCTCCTTCTGCCCTTGGTAAAAATACGGTGTTTCTTGCAATGGGTTCACAGGTTCCATTCCATAAATATCTAAATAAACTCCTCTGTATTCGTTTGGCACAATCCTGTGGAACTATATATACATGTGACACATACCACGTTTTTGCTATAATTTTACAATTAATTACAATACATTTTTGAAACACAGTCAGCTTCCTATTCCTAAATATACCTATAACTTTGTTTATCTTACTCTCTAGATTATTCCAATTTAGATTAACACTATCTTGATAATTATTACTATGATAAACACCTAGTATTTTACAGGAGTTATGAAGATAATGACATCCATTTATTGGCCATTCTGATTTATTTCTCCATTTCCCAATGCCTAAAATTGAAGTTTTCTTTCTGTTTAAATTTGCACCACTTGCCTTTTCATAATCTGTGATTATATTAAAACATTCTAATATTCCTTTGTCACTAGTAACTACGATAACAGAATCATCAGCATATCCTAGAACAGAAACCTTTAAATTATTTGGCAAATTCAATGACATTTCTACGAGCTTAATCTTCATCATCCTGTAAAAGGGTTCCTGGTAGATAATAAACAAAATCATGGATAATGGACACCCTTGCCTTACCGATTTTTTTATAGGGAATGGATCAGAGATATTACCATTTATGCATACTACACTTTCAGCGTCTTTATATAACATTTGTATTAGCTGAATGAAACTAGGATCAAAACCAAAGTTGCTCAATATAGCATATAAAAAGTCATGATCAACACGATCAAAAGCTTTAGACCAGTCTAAATTTATTATCGCAGCTTGTTTATCATTATCATTTGCATAAATCATAATATCTCTCATGATGGAATTCAAGTTGATAATTGACCTATCATCAACACAACTAAACTGCTCGCGGGAAATAATTAAATGTAACACATTCTTTAACCTATTAGTTATTATTTTCGCTATTATTTTAAAATCCACGTTTAGCATTGTTATTGGCCTCCAGTTTGTAATAAAACCTAAATCTCCTTCCTTCGGTATAAGCGTTATTATTCCTTTATTCATTTTAGAGATTGTCTTATATTTAAAAATAAACTTTACTAAGCTCATAAAATCGTTTTTTATTTCTTTCCAAAACTTTTTGTAAAACTCAACAGTGAGACCATCTATTCCCGGGCTTTTGCCGTTCTTCATCCCTCTCAATGCTTTCAGTACTTCAGACTCTGTCACTTCTGAGGTTAAAATATCATTCTCATTCCCATCAATAACTTTATCTACTAGATTCAAAAACAGGTCTTGATAAGACTTATGACATTTCTCTTTTTTGAAAAGTTTTTCAAAATATTCCCTTATATTTAACGCAATAGCTTTGGGATTTAGTATTTCGGTACCATCGTCCCTCTTTATCTTATTTACATACGATTTAGAGTTTTTCTCCCTCCCTAATAGGTACGCTGAAACTTGTTCACCCTTTAACTTATCATCCACCTTTGCTCTAATTTTGACTCCTTCACAGATCTCGTCTTGAATACTATTTATTCTTAATTTCAAAGAGTTCACTAACGAAAACTTGTCCTTATTCAATACCCCTTTTCCTATTTCATCTTTCAACTGGTAGTTCAGTAGATTCAATAGCCCATATTTTGCTTGGTTAATCTGCTTTGAACACGTAATAAAGAAAGATTTCAGTTGAGCTTTCGCATATTCCCACCAACACAAAATATTTCCAACTCTATCCTTGCTCCTCTTGATATTATTCCAATTCATAAGAAAATTGTCTCTTACAATATCTGTATCTAGAATATTACTATTAAGTTTCCAGTACCCTTTACCTGGCAACGCTACATTTTCTAATTTCAAAGCTAATACTATAATACAATGATCAGTCCAGCTGACAGGAATATTTTGAATATTTGCCACATGGTTATGTAAATCTTTTAGATAAAACCTATCCAGCCTTGAACCATAATTCTCCCTAACATAAGTATACTCCACCTGGTGATGACATGAATTCCAAACATCTATGAGTTTCAAGTTGCTTTTCAAGTTTACTAATGACTTTGATAGAAATTCACTATCGGAATTAGAACAATCTCTCATACAGGTAATAGAATTCCAATCTCCCCCCATAATGATATTACTTATATTGTTCCTTAAGAAATATAAAATATCTGTATTAAACAATTTCTCCCTTTCTTTCCTCTTACTATTCCCAGCTGGAGCATAAACATTTAATAATTGAACAGTAACGTTTGAATAGCGACAATTAACACTCATTACATAGCCATCAGTATCGTTTTCAAAATTCAAAATTTCCACATTAGATGTTTTATTTAAAAAGATTGCTATTCCACCCTTAAGAATTTGTGTATAATTAATCAACACTTTGCAGTATTTTTCAACATATTCCAATTTCCCTTCCCCTTTTATATTGTGCTCTTGGACGAAAATTACATCTAGATTATAAAGAAACATAAAGTTTATTATTTTAATTTGCTTATTCAAAGTATTAAGTCCATTTACGTTAACTGTAGCTACATTTAATGTGGATGAAATGAATTTTTTATATTATGTAAAATACATTTACAATACAAGATTAAATTGCTTTAAGCTTCTTTGTACACTTTCCTGTTTCATCGTCTGATGATAAATTCTGGTTTGTCCTTTCCATGTTTTGGCACTGGTCTTTCTTCAACGTTATCTTGAGTTTATTGCCAGAGTCTGTTTTCGTATGCCATGTTTCCATTTCCAAATCAGTACTGTAAAGTTTTCTTTGGGCCGTAAGCAACTCATATGTTTCCTCACAATCCATTTTTCCCTCCTGATTACCTTTTATTATACTCGTTGCTTCATTTCCTGTTGATAACTCGTTTTCTTTAACATTTTTATGAATCTCAACCTTTGTTTTTGATCTACGCAATTCACTTACACCTATTGGTTGGGAAACCCTAATTCCTTCATCGTCATCATCCTGCTCGTAATCAAGGTTGTCCACAAAAAGATCCCTTTCATCTCCATAATTTAGCCCACTGCCGATTACCCCTTTCTCCAGTTTTCCATAAACATTTTCTTCCCTTATGCAGTCCACAGGTTCTCCCAATACAATTTCCTCGTCCGGTTCTTTCCCTATCTCACTTCCAGCAGTCCTTTTTGATGTGCCTTTCCCAAGTTTTATCGAGTCACCTTGATCCTTTTCTTTCTCAGAATCATTTTTTGAGATATCCTTAACAATTTCTTCTATTGTGCAATCTAAATCCTGTTCTTCTATTGAATTGGGTCCTTTATCCTTATCCGTACCTTCGGTCACTATATCAGTATTTTGATAACTTTGGTTATCTCCTCTTTCTTCAACTGTTGCCTCTTCTACATTGCCTTTGTGCAACTCATTTGCTTTTACGCTGGTCTCATCCTTTCCTTCCGTAGGTAGGTGAGGGAACTCTCCTTCTTTAAACTTATATCTCACATCTTCGTAACTGCAGTCTTTAGCTAAGTGACCTATTTCACCACACCGAAAGCATGTCCGTGGCTGCCCATTATATAAGATGGTCAAGGTAAATCCTGAAACCGTAATTGATGATGGGACATTCTCTTTTAGTCTCATGCGGGCTGTCCTGACTCCAGTCAATAGCCCTTTGAATGGTCCGTCAGCATACCTGTTTACCCTGATTCCTTCCACTTTTCCATATTTTGATAAAACCTCGATCAGCTTTTCATCTGCGAATCCGAAAGGAGCATTCCTTATTGAAACATACGTAATGGAGGAGCTAAGATTCACTATCTTTACATTTCCTAACTGGTCTGAACACACCTCTTTGCCTTCATAATTTTCCATGAGATCATTAAACACGTTTGGTACTACTTTAACAATTACTCTGTTTTTATTTATAAATTGAACTCCTATAATTGAGTTATGAACCAATTTCATGTTATCAAACAACATTTTGCTTACAATATCCATAGTAGGGTGTGCAGTAAACTGCAGCCCAAAGGAGTCCTTTCTCCTAAACGGTGTTGAGTATGACCCCATACTGTTACACTGAAAATAGTCACTAAAAGAGTCAATAGATGGCAGCACCGTCGCCACCGTCTAGCGCAGACTCCCCCACCTAGGCCAGGCTAGGGGGGGGGGGGGGGGGGGCACAACTCGAAATTAGAGAAAATCACAAAGTTTCCAAGGTTTATAACTGCACTGTCACGTAACCCACATTCACTATGCCTATTTCAGCACTAACGGCACATATTCACCGAAAACCTCACAACATATTTTCGGCGAAACTGCAGCTATGACACCAGAAATAAGCAAAATTGAACAGAAGCCGCAACAGATTGTTGTTTACCTACAGGCTTCTTCTTCTTCCCTCACGTGACTTCCAATTAGTAGGAAGATATTCATAACTGTACCACCCGTGTGTCACACGATCGTACATAGTAACGACATTTCTCTTTTTTTGTATATATTATCCTTTGTATCTTCGCTATTCCCTCGCACTGACAGCAACTTGTATTAATCTGTCTGCCTACTTCATTGCTAACTGTTAACAGAACCGGTTGCCGGTTTGACAAGAAATAGCATGTTTGTATTATGTGACCTTCTTACTGGGACCTAGTAAGTATACAGTATATACTCGATGTGTCTGTAATAAAATCACTCAGTTGCATTCATCTCGCTTGTGACTCATAACCTACTCTTGAATCGTGACATTGGTGACCCGGGAGGTCAACTCGCTCGTCCCACCTTCACCCCCTCACTGTTACTATGGCGGACTCCACGGAAATTGGCGCCGCCCAATTCAGACTTTCGTTGTTTGCCAGCGGAGAGGCGTTTGCTTGGTTTCAGCGCACAGAAGTCCAGTTCCGCATCAAGGGCGTGACTCGCTCAACCACCAAAGCGGATTATGTTCTCCTCGGCAATACCCGAGGACACCTTCCCGGAAATCTCCGACTGGCTTTGTGAACAAGGAGATACCCCAAGAGCGTATGACGCCCTCAAAACATAACTTCTGCAGCAGTACTCGCCATCGCCAGCCGCCCGTATAGCAAAGCTCTTTCAGCTCTCTCAACAACTGTTAAGGGGACCAAAGGGCTTTTCTCGCCGTCAGGGAAATGACCAGTATCGCTTGCCTGCAACCTGCCGCAGATGGCTCTCCTCATGAGGTGAACCTGTTTCGTGCTCTATGGGTACGCCGTTTACCCAAACCAATACGCGCTGCCATACCCGATGTCGATAGTTTACCCATAAAGGACTTGATGACCAAAGCCGACACCCTTATGGAGAGCAACATCACGTCCTTCAAGGCATCCATCAATGCCTCTACTCCTGACGAAGAGGACACCTATTCAATGCCGACCGAAGCTGACGTGAATGCCGTAGGACACATACGTCTACCCCGTGACGTGCCAGAGCGGCAACAAAGCCATCCATCACCCACCACTCACTCGCGCCCCAACCAACTACTTCTACAGCCACTTACTGCCGCCCATCGGCTGCAGTTTTGCTACTACCACTCCAGATTCAGGGCTGCCGCGAACAAATGTGCCAAGGATTGTCAGTGGCCAAAAAACGTGTAAGTAGGCCATCGCTTGTGGCGGTGGCCTTCTGTGTTTCTAATCTTTTCCCTTTACATGATGCAGGAACGGGCGTGCAATTTTTGGTAGACACGGGTGCTTGTCGTTCTCTTTTGCCAAGGGAACTCTTCAGGACACAACATAGTCTGTCTAAGTCTTCCGACATCTGCCTGGTAGCTGCCAACAGATCTGCGATACCCACCTACTGTTACGAGAACCTTATATTATCGTTTGGAAACGGTAAATTTAATTGGAAGTTTCTAGTTGCTGACATGACATTGTCAATCCTCGTTGCAGATTTCCTCTCTCATTTCCACCTTCTGGTCGATGTCGTCCACTGACGATTAGTCAACGACACCTCAAAACCCACCCCTTCCAACCTCGCTTTCCACATCAACGCACCCAGGGATGCCTACGCCTACCTCCTCACATCGTACCCGGAAGTTTTCCGTCCAGAACTTCGCCAAACGCCCACGGCTCCTGCCAAACACGGTATTTATCACCATATCAAGACGACGGGACCCCCAGTCTTCGCCAAATTCAGACGTCTGGCACCGGATTGATTGGCAGCCGCCAAACAGACGTTCGCCTAGATGAAAGAAATGGGCCTTTGCCAAAAGGCCTGCAGCCCATGGTCGTCACCCTTTCACATCGTCCGGAAGAAATATGGCTCCCTCCGTACGTGTGGGGATTACAGGCGCCTGAACATGCAAACAGAACCGGATCACTAACCCCTCCCAATCATCGCCGACCTCCTGAAGGGGTATTATCATGTGCCTATGAACCCAAAGGACATCCCCAAGACCACCATCACCACTACCTTTGGTACATACACCTTCAATTACTCCTGTTTTGGCTTTCATAATCCTGGGGCCACTTTTCAACGCCTCATGGATGGCATCTTAGGGGACCTCCCCTTCTGTGTATGTTATGTGGACGACATACTTGTGTTCTCTTCCTCAAAAGAGGAACACCTCCGTCACCTACAAATCGTGCTTGACCACCTACAACAAAACGGCCTTGTAGTCCAGTGCGACAAGTGTACCTTTGGCGGCAACGAAGTGTCGTTCTTAGGGCACTGCATTACTTCTGAAGGAGTCCATCCCCTCCCTGAGAAGGTAGCAACCGTTCAGAACTTCCCCACGCCCTTGACCGTCAAAGTGCTGCAGGAATTCTTGGGCATGATCAACTATTATTACCATTTTCTACAAGCCATTGCCACCACTCTTGCTCCCCTCTACGCCAAAAGACCTGAAGTGGGATCCCCTTTAAGAAGCGGCCTTCTGCAACCGCTGCTGCTCTCACTTTTCTCGTCCCACATGCACCTCTCCTTCTCTCCACCGATGCCAGCGACGTCACTATTGGTGCAGTACTCGAACAGGTGGTAAACGGCTCGCCCCACCCATTGGCCTTCTTCAGCAGAAAACTGTCCAAGGCAGAATTGGGTTATTCTTTCTTCCATTGTAAATTGCTGGCAGTGCACTTGGCTGTCCATCACTTTCGCCCTTCGTCATTCGCACAGACCACATGCCTCTGGTGGACGCCTTCACTCGACAGTCTGAAGCCTGGTCAGCCCGTCAATGTCGACATCTCTCCGCTGTGGCTGAATACAATTGCACACTTCAACACGTCCCTGGGAAAATGAAACCCATTGCCGATGCCCTGTCAACAAACATGTTGGCCGCCGTTCAACTGGGATTGGATTACAATGCCTTGGCTGAAGCCCAATGACAGGATTCAGAGTATCAAGCATGTAGGACACCCTGCACATCCCTCCATTGGGGAGACGTCTCTCTCGACAATTACAACACCACCCTCCTCTGAGATGTCAGTACTGGTAGACCGCGACCGTGGATTCTTGCTCCTATACGCCGACAAGTGTTTGATTTCATTCACTGCCTTTCACATCCATTGCGCCGTTCAAACTGCACAGCTGCTGAAGACAAAGTTCATTTGGTATGGCATTACTAAGGATGCTAAGGATTGGGTTCATGCCTGTACTTCTTGCCAAACTTCCAAAGTACATCGACACACGGATTCAGGCGTGGGCACCTTTCCTTAACCTCAGCGTTGTTTCGCCCACATTCACGTCGACGTTGTAGGCCCCCTACCCACATCACAAGGACATCGTTACCTGTTTACCATCATCGACCGCTCCACTCGTTACCCTGAAGCCATTCCCATGGAAACTGCAAGGTCCGCCTCATGTACATCTGCCTTACTCTTAGGATGGATAGCAAGATTTGGTATCCGTGAGCATATTACTTAGGGGTACCACTTTCACTTCTCAATTGTGGGCATCACTAGCGAAACTCCTGTGCATCACCCTACATCAGACAACTGCCTACAACCCCGCTGCCAATGGAATGGTTGAACGTTTTCATCGCAGCCTCAAAGCAGTTTTGATGTCCCGCTGCAAGGACTCCAACTGGTTTACTCAGCTTCTCTGGGTCCTCCTGGGACTAAGAACCACTCCTAAAGATGCCCTGGACGTCTCAGCAGCTGAAATGGTGTATGGTGACCTGTTGGTGATCCCTGCCGAATAGTTTTCCTTCTGCATCCTCCTCTGATGATCTCCATCGCATATATCATGACGTGGGAAAATTTACTCCATGCCGCCAGACATACAAGCCCCCAGCGAAGCATCACATACCGACAGATTTGCACTTTGCAACGCATGTCTTCCAATGTAACGACACAAGCAAGCCACCGCTAACGCCCACTTACACGGGCTCTTTCCTTGTGATCCGACGCAATCCGAAAGCATTCCTACTAAACATTCATGCAAAGAAGACTGGGTCTCCATTGATCGTCTAGAACATGCTTATCTCCTGCCAGATGACCCGCCTACAGTTCGCCTCTCTAGATCAGTGCGCCCTATTTAACATGTACAGCATGTAATTTTTAGGGGGGAGGGAGCCATGTACCACCTTTGTGTCACACGATCGTACATAGTAACGACATTTCTCTTTTTATATATATTATCCTTTGTATCTTCGCTCTCCCCTCACACCGACAGCAACTTGCATCAACCTGTCTGCCTATTTCATTCTTAACTGTTAACAGAACCGGTTGCCGGTTGGACAAGAAATGACCTTCTTGCCGGGACCTAGTGTGTATATATACTCGATGTGTCTATAATAAAGTACTCAGTTGCATTCATCTTGCCTTGGCTCACTACCTATTCTTGGCTCGTCAAAGGTCGTAAATGGATGTCCTTTAGTTTATGAGGTACAGTTACTTTTATTAATTTTGGTACACTTCACAGGAAGCTAAGGAGACTTCTGTCAGCTGTTCATTGTAACGGGTAATGCTGTTTAGAAAAAGACAAGCTGTTGTTAATTCTGGCTGTTAAACATAGTCATTCATTGCAAACACGTGACCAAAAGTAATTGTATGTGTTATACAAATAACAATATTTTCTTTATATAGCAGCTCGTAAAATCAATAATGAAGCTTTTGATCACGCGTCTACATCTCAAGATACTTTCTTTTACATGCAGCGTTGTCAACAGTTTCCCTTTGCTGAACACAGCATTATTTGCTACAATTTACAACTGTCAGACGTCTCCTAAGCTTCCCGTGACGTGTACCGGAATTAATGAAGCTGATCTGTTAACGTCCCTGACTGGTGAATGCCAGACTGGGGTGTTATTCCCTCCATGGTCCTAGCTTGTGTTTGGAAGGGGCTTGGCCGCTGATCATATGTATATGTTCAGTCCCTAGGGCATTATCCTGCTTGCTAGGGCAATGTCACTGTCCCTTGCCTCTGTCACATGAGCGGCCTTTAAACTTTCAAGTGTACCATCCAAGGATTTACTTTCAATAGAAAATTAATAGTTTACTAGATTTGTCAATAGACAACTCTTATGCTCTCATATATTTTTTTTTTCAAATATTCATGTATATCACAAACCTAATACCTATTGTGATAAAAAATTATATGCAGTGAATAATAACCATAATATGATTATTAACAGCAGCTAAAGATATCTTTCCTATGCAAATATTCATTGTGGTATGAAGTTATTGAAATAAGAAAAGCCCCTTGGACAATGTTTGCAGAAGGTTCTTAACTTTTATTATACTGTCATTAAATAAACAGTGATAATAATGACAACACAGCTGAATTAAATTTTCTAAGACAATATTACTGACTTAAAAGTAACTCTTGAAATCTTGATGACGTTGAATGTTGCTATGAAGCTTCACTCATTGCAGAAGTAAGAAATATCCGGGTTATCTTACATGATAGAGTACGGATTAGGGCAATTAAAACTTACCATTCCACGTGGAATTGGCAGTAGAACACAAAGGGATAGTTTATTTGGTTTAAATTTGTCAGACTCTTTATAATATAGATTATTTCCTTTCCTCACTGGATTATTTTTCCCAGTTAGAACCCTTGGGCTTGTATCATCTTGTTTTTCCAACTATTCATAGCTAAGCAGGTAATCATCATTATCCAAATCGTTCATCATCATTAAAATCTGGCAAATTAATTAAGAATAATTTTTCATATCAATTGCAATAATGCAAGAAAGCTATTTAACAGAATATTGCATATGAACCTTTATTAGTCTATTTCTAAGTAAAGAATAATTTGAATACTTTGTATAGGGGTTCAATAAATCAGAGATCAATTTTGTAATCTTTAGGAATGGACTGGGTGAAAATATGGTTTTACTGATACTGAAATAGTGAAAGGTTGGACTTCATTCAGCTTGCTTTGAAACCAAAAAAAATGTTAGGAAATCATCATTGATTCTACGTCTAGAC
>NC_090739.1:41048162-41073162 GCF_036898095.1 Palaemon carinicauda | reverse complement strand
TACCTGTAAGAATAGTGTGCCCGAGTTTACCGTCAAGGAAGAGAATTCTACCCTAAGACAGTGAAACACCATGTTACAGAGGCTACGGCACTGTCCAAGACCAGTGAAAAATGGCTTGATTTATATATATACTCCTGTTATACTTGCTTGACTTGCTCCATATCATAGTTCACATTCCTTATTTCCTTCAATAAGGTAGCATTTGTTGGATCATTCCTCTTTGCATGTATCATTGTCATTAAAGCATTTTTTAACTGAGTATTCGTCATCTTATTCACCTGCGTCTGTGTAAAACCCTTAATATTATCTACTGTACATTGTCGTGCAGCACTTTGCACTATCGATGGTTTAGTTAGTTCTCAATAAAATATAAAAATTAAACAGAAAACGGTGTGTGTACAATATGCATGAGTGTTAAACTATAATGAACGGTTAAATTTCTCTAAGACTGTTCAAGGTCGTCCTAATGTCCACCAGTTCACCAGCTGCAAATAAGTACCAGTGCAAGTTGATGCCAAGATAACAGTGTGGGCCAAGTAGCCTCCTTCCAAAAGATTTCAGACTCTACAAAGCCTGAAAGGTTCCAAAGATAGGTGGGGAGCCCAGTGGAGTTCATTTACACTTTTGGGAACGAAAGGTTTGATCATGATGATCAGCTGCCACTAATATGGGAATTAAACAAAAGCATTTATAAAGTTCAACATTCCTGGGTTTAGAAGGGGCAGGTCCCCAAGCCCTCCTAAAATAGGCCATTATTTACACTTTGAAGAACTAGATTGAAATTGACATGGATCAGTACCAGCAGACTACAGAATTGAAATATGCAATTTAAGAAAACTAAATTTTCAGGGGTTCACATTTAGAAAGGGTTCCTTTGGAGGGTTCAACCGGTGTTTAATTACACTTTCGAGAACAAGGTTGAAATTCATATTGGTGAATGATCTTATATACCTTATCCAAAATGCATTACCTAAAAAATTATATTCCGTGGTATTTTTGCTTAAGAAAGGTCAGTTATGGTCAAAAGTAGGTTATAATCACATTTCAGAGAACAATGTTTTTTGCATTCCTAATTTGAAATAACTAGCTTAAGAAACAATATTTTCAAGGGTTTACATATAAGACAGGTTCTTTTGTAGGGTTCAATGTGATTTAAAATACACTTCCAAGAACAAAGTTGAAACTCGTAATAGTGAGTAAGCTTGCATATCTTATCCAAAATACATCACCCAAGAAAATATATTCCCAGGTATTTTGTTTAAGAAGGGTGAGTTATGGTGTCAATTGGCTTTAAACTGATTATGTTAGGAACTTGGACAAATAGCCCTACAGGAAAAAGCCACGTATGAATGACTCCTAAGACACAATGGATTTACGCAGTAATGAGGATCTCTCAGTACTATCAAGAAAACTGGATTTTTTATGGATGGAGATGCATGCTCTGGGAATGGAAGGTATTCCTAAGAGGACTGGGTCCAATGGTCAAACTTACATAATCATCTTAAAAAACAATCAATCCTCTACATGCCTAACATTAGTCAATCCCCGACAGTAATGATGTGGAGAATTCTTTGCTTTACTAAAAAATGTGCAGAGGAATGTGGGCAGCCATATGTTGTTGGGTTATATGACATGGACGTTGCCAAAAGGGCCATAAAGATACAGATGACTGAGCAATCAAGAAATGACAACATATTTATTATGTTTGGAGTGTTTCATGTACAGATGTGCCTACTTAGAGCGATTGGAAATATCATCAAGGAGTCTGGAATGCCAGAAATGTTAGTTGAAGCTGAAGTCCTCACATCAGGGTCATTAAAAGGTTTCTTGCAGTGCAAGAATTTCAATTGATGCAAGCACTTACACCTAATGCTACTAC
The DNA here is from genome assembly GCF_036898095.1 of Palaemon carinicauda. NCBI lineage: Eukaryota > Metazoa > Arthropoda > Malacostraca > Decapoda > Palaemonidae > Palaemon > Palaemon carinicauda. The sequence goes on along the minus strand of NC_090739.1, from coordinate 41,071,283 downwards.
TTACCTTTCAGATACTACATTTCCGTAAATTCTGCAGGGAGAACCAAGATGAAGTCGACTCTCTCAGTGATATCCAAAAATCCTCAGCATCAGTCAACATGGAGAGTAGGAATCAGCCCTGCGCCACTTCAGAATTCAACATGCTTTTTGAAGAATATACTCGTTACCCTCAGTCAGTATTGGATGGAACCCATGGCCCAACTGCAAGATTTTACATGCAATACTTAAATAGAATCAACCTGTACCACACCATTGACAGAGCAGTCAGAGAGTGTGATGTCAACCGGCACACATGGGCACTTACTCAGGAAATTGACATCGTTTTTCAGGACCAATTGATAAAATTATGCCAGGTGGATGTCTAAACATCAACTTGATCTGATGAATCTACCTTCCACACGTCCAAGCCTAAAAGAAATGCTGATTGCTGGACTTTTCGGTATCCAAAGAACAGAATCAATTTAGAAGAATTCCAGTAGATTTGACTATTGAACAAACAATTTTGCAGATCCTGCATCAAGGATGACAAGCTACACAGATTCCACCAACAACTTCACTGCCCTTTTCCGATGGAGTGCTACCAATGGTGCATGAGTGGGATTCGTAAGTGCATTCCTTGAAATGGCTGGAATGAATAAAGCTGGTGACATGCAGGCAGAGTTAACACCAAGCCGTATCACACGTGACAGCAAGAACCTCAGAAACTTACTAAAGACGATCGACCAAAACTTTCCCAATCCATCACTGTCAAATCAAACTTTCTTGTTAATATTCAGACAGGAAAAGTAGCTACTGATAAAGTCTCTGAGTCATTACTTAACAGTAAAAGAATCATAACTTTGTCTTAGAGTGTGTGGAAAATGCCGAAAGAATCGAGAAGCCCATCTCTCAAAATTCCTTAAGAACATTTGGTGACAAAGGTGCAAGAAAAAGTGAGCAAGTAATCTACTTGTAAAGGAACTCAGGTACACTAGGGACCTCTTTGGACGGATTGCCATTATCACTGTAAAAAGAAAAGTAAACTTGGAATACCTCCTGCAGTACCCTCTCACTCCTGTACCTCTCACTATGTGTTGGACACTATGGTGTCCATTGCCCATGGGAAGAGGCCCGACCTTTTCAGAGACCTTAAAGAAAGAGTAACAGTACCTGGTTCCCCAATGAAAATAAAATCAATCATAAGTGTTGGTAACTTCCTCCTTCATTGTCCTCCACTAATTCTATTCCCAACATACGGTGCACTTTCGCAAGCTTTCCTGAAGTTAGTCCTGAATCAGCCTTCAAGACAGGTAGACATTGTCTTTGATACACATGAAGAACCTTCCATTAAGAATAATGAGCATGAGCACTATGGGGTGGAGGATACCATTTATGTCATCAGTGCAGCAGAACAAATTCGTCCACAAAACCTTCAGAAAGCTCTAAAATCCCAATCCTTCAAACAAAATCTACCTTGCTTTTTTGTAAAAGACTGGGCAGACAAGCAGCATTTTGTAGAGCTGAATGGTAGAGAGTTCTATGTGTGTGAAGACACAAGCAGTGTGTGGTTCAGGGGAATCAATGGATTTGTTGAAGTTACACCAGTAACTCACTTGGATTGTAACCATCCAGAGGCAGACATAAGAATCTCTTCCCATGCCATTGATTCTGATATCACTCTCCAGCAGCCAGGTGACATAGTTGTGAGGGCCTCAGATACTGATGTTACTGTTATCTTCTTACATCATTGTCATCGTATGAAAACCAATGTGTGGATGGACACTGGCCTCAAAGGTCAAGGCAACAGGTGCAATGTCAATATTTCAACCGTAGCCAGGAAGATAGGGTCCAAAGTTTGTAGAGCCATACCAGGATTTCATACTTTCAAAAGATGGGATTACACCTCAACCTTCATTAGGAAGGGAAAGAAGGGCCCTCTAAAAATTGCTGAAGACAGTCAAGTCTACCTTGGTGCTCTCTCTGCATTGGCAATAGGTGATGTAGATAAACTAACATGTAAACTTCCTGAAGAGTATACTGCCAAGATATATTGTGCAAAGAAGGTAATGCCCCTGAAGAAGCACAGGTACCTATTTTTTGAGAAGTTGTTTGGACCAAAGAAGGGCAAGGGGGTGTTTACAAGTCTAAAAGGTGTATCTGTAAGCAGTATTCCACCATAGGAAAATGTCATCCAGCAGAAGATACATCGCAGCAACTTCGTGGCAATGACATGGCATGCAGCATGTGACAAGATGATCCCCAAAGAGCCATTAAAAGGATAGGAACTCGTACACAATGCCTGTCAAATTATGTGGAACACCGGATCCCAGATGCCAGACTCTGTTCTCCCTCACTGATGCTGAGAGTCAAGAGACCTGCTTCGACACAGACTTCGATGACAGCGAGAGTGATGTAGATGCATGCAGTGAGACTGATGATGACTGAATGCTAGCAAAATAAAATGTAGCTTGTTTCTCCAAGCTCTCAATATAACCTAGTGTTAATGAAAACCTACTGAACCCTCCAAAAGAATCCTTCTTAAATGGAAACCCCTGAAAATATCGTTTCTTAAATTGGATATTTCAAATTAGGGATGTAAAAGATATAAGCAATGTGAAACTCACCATTATCCTGATTTACACTTATAACCTATTTTTGACCCTATCTAACACTAACTGACCTTTCTTAAGCAAAAATGCCAGAGAATATATTTTCTTAAGTGGTGTATTTTGGATAAGGTATGTAAGGTCATTCACCAGTACGAGTTTCAACCTTGTTCTCAGAAGTGTAATTGAAAACCTATTGAGCCCTCCAAAAAAACCCTTCTTATATGTAAACCTCGGAAAATATTCTTTTTTTTTAATCTAGTTATTTCAAATTAGGGATGCAAAAAAATAAAAGTAATATGAAATTTACCATTGTTCTCTGACATGTAATTATAACTTGCTTTTGACCCTACCTGACCTTTTTTAAGCAAAAATCCCAGGGAATATATTTTCTTAAATGGTGTATTTTGGATATGGTATGCAAGGTCATTCACCAGAATGAGTTTCCACCTTGTTCTCGGAAATCTAATTAAAAAACTATTGAACCCTCCAAAAGAACCCTTCTTAAATGTGAACCGCTGAAATTTTGTTTTCTTAAGTTGCATATTTCAACTAGGAAGTATGATGGTACTAATCAATGTTAATTTCAATCTTGTTCTTCAAAGTGTAAATAAAGGCCTATTTTGGGGAGGGCTTGGGGCCTGCCCCCTCTAAAGCTCAGGAATGTTGAACTTAAGAAATGCTATTTTCTTTTTCCTATATTTGTAGCAGTCGATCAATATGATCCAACCTTTCGTTTTCGAAAGTGTAAATGAACTTCACTGGGCTCCCTGACGATGAGGAATAAGTGCTCGCCTTTGCAAAGGCCACACAGGCAAAATCAAGAATTACATGGGCATAGAAATTTTTAGGATTCCTGGTGAAGTTTATGGTAGGATTTGTATTTAAACAGCAATGCAGATGACAGAAGGATTGTTAAGAAACGAAATGTATAGAGTTAGACAACCAGGGAAGTGTGAATCTAGAACAATCATAGATGCACAAAGCTAGGAAAAATATTTATGTTGAATGCATAAACTAAAAATCCTTATGACAGAATTCATAGAAATGCCATGTTTACGGTGTTGAGGATATATTGTATACAATAGAAGACACGTAGTTGATTGAGGTTATGTTTTCATGAAGCATGCTTTTCCCAAGTAGATGGAAACATTACAGGTTAGGTATAAAAGTTATGCTGTATAATATCATGCTATGGCTTATTTGTTGTATAGTGCTGTTATAGAAGGAGTGATGCAAGAAGTCATGGATCAGATCTGAAATAGTTGACATGCAGTGATGGTTAAGAAAAAATGCAAAACTATTTGGAGAAATTACACCAAAAAGATTGGGCAATAAATGTTCATAGAGATGGTGAAAGAATGGAAATGTTTGATTCACACAGGGATTTTAAGTTATATATACGGGATGATGACCGGATCCCATCTGTGAGCAAGTTGTAGAATGATCTACCTAATCGGGTAGTTGAATCAGAAGATCTTCAAATGTTTAAACTTGCAGCAAATGTTTTTATGTTGAACATGCTGATATAATTCTCATTGTTTTAATGATGTTACTGTTCTTAAAGCATTTTATTTTAATTGCTCATCACATCTCATATAGTTTTAGTTCCTTATTTCCTTTCCTCACAGGCTATTTTTCAATGTTGGAGTCCTTGGGCTCATAGCATCCTGCCTTTCCATTTAGGGTTGTAGCTAGGCTAATAATAATAAGGCATAGCGTAAATGAAGTAAGGAAGACCAAAGAACTTGTATAATATATGAGGAAGAAACTAATAATGTTAAATAAATATGAAGTATTTGTTGAGAGAGTTCTCGTTAATGAAAATAAATCGTAGACTTTAAAAGCAAGTAAATAAGTGGTTTCAGTTTTATATGTGGTGTAAGAACTGGAAAATTGAAAATCATGCAGACGTAAAAGAGGTGAACAAGCCTGGTGTAAATGAAAATATGGATCAGTGTATCGAAATGATAAACCCATATGGAGAGAATGGAAGAAAGTTCACAATATAGACAGAGGGAAAGGTATTATAAAGAAATGCCCTTGATATTCAGGTAACTCGAGAATGCATGAAAATTGAAAAAAAAATAAATGTCTGCATGTGAAAGGAGTTTGACTTAATACTAAAACAACTGTTGTCGCGGAAGCTTCTACGCAGTTAAGTAATGCATGGCTCAGCAGTCTGAATTTGATTAGATTAGCAATTACCTACATATTCATTTCTCGCACTGAAACCAGTTCTCATTATAGTAAACTGCTCTTAACTAGATCAGTACAATTGAGCAGCATTTGGACTTAGATAGTGACCACCAAGGTAAGGCAGTCAGCATCAGCATACTGTATATAAGACCATTTAACATCTATGGGGCAAGGTGTGGGTTGCACAGTTATACAGTAAGTTAACCAAATTCTCTCTCTCTCTCTCTCTCTCTCTCTCTCTCTCTCTCTCTCTCTCTCTCTCTCTCTCTCTCTCTCTCTATATATATATATATATATATATATATATATATATATATATATATATATATATATATAAACAGGCTGCAGATTCTCTAGGAAATACGTATCTCGTTGTAAAGGCTGTGCAGTAAGTGAAAGTGGGGGTGTAACCAGTGATTTTAGCCTTCTGATAGCATAGACATTACAGAGGCTTTGCATCAAGTATAAGTGGTTTGTCAGCAAGTAAATTTACCCTTCTGGAAACGTTCAAACATTGTAGAGGCTCTGTCCCATCTCAAAGGGTAAAAACTGTACGGTGAAAAAAGTATATTGTTTAACTCTATCTCTGTCTCTCTCCTTATATATATATATATATATATATATATACATATATATATATATATATATATATATATATATATATATATATATATATATATATATATATATATATACATATGTATGTATACTAAGGTTCTACATCTAATAGACATAACTTATTCACTTTGAAATTTATAAACATTTATGTAAATACGTATTTAAATATATGTATATATATATATATATATATATATATATATATATATATATATATATATATATATATATATATATATATATATATACATGCGTGTATTTACAAATGAACATAGAATCCTTTTCTTAAGATTTAGAAACTCAAAGGATCAATCTATCTACATTACTTTTTAGATCTTTTGATTATTAAATTTGAGAATATCATATTATCCCCTTAGTAGCGGAATACTGATGAACATTTCCCAAAGATTAATAAAGGTTTACATAGACATCTTAAATATTCAATTGTATTATTAATGAGGTTGATCGCCATTATTACCTTAAGATGTGATATATATCACTCATTTTGGATAAAGTGTGAATTTTAAAAACTTTGCAGGGTAAATGCATGTTTATTTTTAACAAGCAAATTATGCATATCTGATTCGATATCAATTCTCTGACAAACATAGATGGCCTTCAAGTTTTATGCCTGTATGTAAATGATACGTATATGACAAATGGAAACTTGCGGAAATAATGAATAAATTTCCAACAGGGTTGATATGAAATTCTATAGCTTCAGTAAGATTTGGATACGTATCAGCTTTATGTGCAAAGTTAGAAAGTCTGTCATTCGAAGAAGGCGACAGGGAAGTAAACACCCAACTACGAAATGATATTACCTGACGTTGCAAATTCTATTATTACTCACGGTACGTACACTGGGCCATTCAAGGAAAGAGAGCGCAGATCTTGTAATAAATTTTCCTGTTTGTATTTCCCTGTGTTTATTTAGTGAAATTATCTTTGAAAAAGGTGATTACTTTATACGTCTTTCTTTGCGCATTTCACAATGTGAATCGACAAAATAGTTTTTATTCCAGTAAAAGATTAAGACCTTTTCTTGAATTGCACAAATTGTAGGCTATGGAGTTTTCGCTTAGCTTCGCTATTATAAACTCTTACTTTTTTCTAACCAGTTACTTCAGAAGTCATTCGTGAAAGAATTAAATCGAAAAAGAAATATGGATCAAATAGATCTAGAAGTATATAGTACCATTTGGAAAATTGTTATCTAAGAAATTTCAATCCCATCATGAAACTGAATATTCTAAGAAATATATTAAATCAAACGATAAATGGCCGTCTGAAAGAGGGAAGAGTTTCAAATACATCGAAGAAAGGAATAACTGATCATTTAAAAGAAATGAGTGTTACAAAATAGTGAGAAAGAAAATTTAAAGGACAGAGTTACACCGTATATATATGAGGGTTAAGAATATTAGTTGAGACTGAATGTGAAGAAATTTGAGTATAGACAAATAGAACCAGTATTTGGTATAAATTGGAAGTAGAGGCAGTTCATGACAAATTACGAAGTTGATGATATTTAGGTAAAAAGGTAATGTTACAATATGGTATTTATGTCATGTTGTAACTACATAGCTATTTTATACATTTCAAGTTTAATGTCATGAGAAAATTCTTGGAGAAAAGAAAAATTCCAGTTTCATATTTTAGGAAAATTCAATGAATGATATACAGTTTGGAGAGAATTGTAATTGTAAATTATATAAGATTAATTGGTGATTGTGAAGGAAAGATGAAGTGGCTTGGAAATGTTTGAAAGCCTTTGTATGATAAGAAAAATAATACTGAATGTAAGGAATGGTAAGGTTGTGAGAATAAATGAAAAACCGGAACATGAATCTATGTATGCTTTATAGCTGTTGGTATAAAGGAAATGGTTGGTTTTCGATGCATTTCATAATAAATATATGGTGTGATTAGAAAATAAGAAAAAAAAATATTCGAAAGCTATGATAAGTAAGGAAGACAGCATGAGGTCACCAAAGAAATAGGAACTCAGCATAGGGCCTAGGACACAAAACAAAAGCTCAGCAAAAGGTATGGCAGAAATATCAGGAGCTCAGCATACTCGTACGGTTTGGAGACGGCAGGAGTTTAGCAAACGGGTATGAAGAGAGAGGGTAGGAGTGAAATTGAGGGATTGGGATGGCAGGCGATCGCCAAAAGCATTTAGGAGACAAAACAAGAACTCTCATAAAGTTTTTGAGATTGATAGCAGAATCTCAACACAAGATTTGGGAGAGATAGCCTAAGTGCTAAAAAGGAGGTGGGCGAGATAGTGAGGTTACAGCATTCTGTTTGGGACCTCAAAAAAATATCGTTTGGGAAACATAGCAGGAGTTCATCAATAGGTTTGGGACAGATAACAAGAGCTCTACAAAGGGTTAGGAGTGATAACAGAATCTCTGCACAAAAATTGGGGGTGATAGGAAAAGCATTGCAGAGTTTTAGCAAGATAGTTGAAGCACAGCAAAAGGTTTAGGAGAGATGACATCATCTCAGCAAATGTTTAGGAAATACAGAAGGAGTTTAGTTAAGGGTAATAACTAAAGTTCGGCACAATATTCGGATGGATAGCCGAAGTGCTTCAAAGGAGTTTGAAGAGGAAAGAGGAGCACAGAAAAATGTCTGAGGGAAATAGTAGGATATCAGCCTAACGTTTGGAGACAGCAGGAGCTTAAAAAAGAGTTTGACAGAGGCACAGAATGAGTTAGGCAAAGAGTTTTAGAGATACAGGAGTTCAGTAAAGGGTTTGGAAGAGATAGTAGGATATTGGCAAAAAAAAATTTTGAACATAGCACTTGTTCAATATAGAGTTTAGGAGATATACCATAAGGTCTCCAAATGGTCTGGAAGAGATAGCATTATCACACAAATGTGTTTGGGAAAGATGATAGGAACTCAGTCAGATAGCTTAAAATATAAGAATACCTCACCAAAGGGTTTGGGAGACAACAATAGACCACCAAGGGGGTTGGGAATGATGGAAGAAGCTCAGCATAAGATTTGGGAGAAATGACATATGCCCCATAAAGGGTTTAGGAGAGATGGCAAGAGCACTTCTAAATGTTTGAGACAGATTGTAGGATCTCAACAAAACATTTGAGAAATATAGCAAGAGTTCGGTAAAAAAAAAAAAAAGTCCAGGATAGATGGTGGGAGACCAGCAAATGTTTTGGGAGTGACGGTAAAAAATATGCAAAATATTCGGGAGAGATCTCGGGAACACACAGAATGGTTTGGTAGACATAATAAGAACTCAGCAAAATGTATGTGAGAGATATTAGGATCTCAACAAAATGTATGGGAAACATAGCTGGAGTTCAACAAAGGGTTCAGGAGAGATAACAGGCCATCAAAGGTTTTGGAAAACATAGTATACAGTACTCGGCAAAGAGTAAAGGGATGATAGCAGAAACTCATCACAAGGTTTGGTGGTGGAGATAGAAGGAGTTCTGCAAATGGTTTGGGAGTGATAGCAAGACTACAACTAAGGGTTCGTGAGACATAATAAGTGCTTTGTAAAGGGTTTGGGAGATATAACTGGAGCTCACCAAAAGATTCGGGACACAGTATTATTGACCAAAGGTGTTGGTAAAGAAAATTATTATATCTGAAGCAGGGGTAGGTTAGTCAATATGAAGTGAAATATGGACGACGAAAGCAAATAAAAATTAGGAGCCTAACGGTGGCAAAAATTTTGAGAGATGTTAGAAAAAGTTTGTGCTGCAAAGCAATAGCAATTCATAAGGTGGATCAGACCATTCCGTTTTATTAAGTGCGGAAGAGGAATTCACTGGGAATGGGATATGTAACAGCCGAAATTCTTGGCCAATGGTATAGAAAGAGGTTCTAGAGCATCTTTAATGATCTCCCCAAAACCAAAGGTATTGGTACAGAGTGAATAAACGTTTGTATATCAAAAGGATGTTAGTAGACTAGAAAATAAGGAGCTTGCCACTAAATATTGCTATCTTTTTATTTTCCACTTTCGACTGAAAACCTGCAATGGACCCAGACTGGTATAGTAAAGTCTTTACATTCTTGCATCATAGAAATAACCATTTTAACTTGGCCATTTCCAGGCGAACGTATCCTAATTCCAACTGAGATATTTTAAACTTTCAACCGAAGCTGTGCAATGAACCCATTCTAATATTAAAAACTTTTACATGCTTGCATCATCGAAATAACCAATTTTAACAGGGCCACGTGAGAGCGAACACATCTTAATTCCAACTAACTTGCTGATTTCAGTTGAACGAATGAATGTCTTGTGCTCCTTGCATGTGCAATCACAATAAAGAGGGTGCTAGAACAATCGCTCAAAGCTAAAAGTCTCAGTCTTAGATCTGACTAACGAGTGCTTATCGCATGGACAGCTGTTAGCGGCGAAGGACTTCTCAACATTGTTCATCATCGTCGATGACCAACAATAGACTAAAGTATTGTATATAGTCCATTAGTGAAAAAAATTGTAATAGGAGAAGGAATAGTACTAACAATAATAAATAAATGAAAAGTTTTAATCTATCCTTGTCTAAACCAGGCAATAAAACTTACGTATGTAGCCTATATATATATATATATATATATATATATATATATATATATATATATATATATATATATATTTTGGGCTCAAGCCATGTCGTCCTGATGGAAGTTCCTATAGGGTAGCTTCCTAGGGTATATTACAACTACGGCGATATTCCCAGAGAATTTACCTTAAGGTACCAGAATTCTAACTCCTGGAGCGAGTATCCCTCGTGAAAGGGATATCGCGACATATCAGAGGACGTATTCTAGACATGCCACATGGCAATCTACATCCTGGACAGAGATTTCGACTCGTAGGAGGTGATTGGCGAGATACGAATTCGGGAAAGAAAAAGGGGAGCCGCTCCCAAGGCTTCCCTATCCTCCGATTCGTATGCGTGCCTGGCGCCAATCCTGGCGCCATCTGTATTCCATTTTGCGTAGCTTAACAACTCGGTGTTTTTTCCTGTTTTTCTCGCAAATCTTGGATTTATTCGACTTTTCATGGCTTCTTCGTCTTCGTCGGCCTCTGATAAGTTGAGTATAGTGTCTGTTATGTATAAATGTAGGCTCTTGGTAAAATTTTGAGTGATTAATAGGATTAATCTTTGATACAAGAGCCGTAGCCTACCAGAGGCGTCTTGGACGCTGTCGCTCGCTAGGTATAAGTTAGTTAGTCAGAGCGACATTCCTGGTTGTTTTGCTTTAATAAATTTTAGCTATTTAGCATTACATAGGATTTCCTTTCGTGCTTAGTATTATTTGGCGAAGTATTCGCCATTCTGGCCTACGCTAGGCCATGTAGCCTAGTCGTTTGGTCCTAGTACTTCACGCATGATTATGGTTTTTCCGAGTGTAATTAAAATTTTATTGAAGCTTTAGGCTATATTTTATACATTTTAGACTGTGTGGAATATTTCCAAGATAGTATACGAGTGAGTTTCGGGGAATTAGGTAATCGATTCTCTTGGTGCCTAGGCTAGTTGCTTATGGAGCCTTAGTATACTTTATCATACTCCCCGGTTGCTTTCTTTTCTTCGGAGAAGGTATGCAATCCCTTTCCCTCTGTTTAAGCCTTGGGCTTATCCCTAATTGGTTTTTTCCGAATTTATTTTCGATAAAACTATACTAGGGTGTTACTGTACCTTCCTGTTCCTGTAGTTATGGTTCAAGAGGGACAGAACAACAGAGTTTTTAGTCTGAGTCTGTGTTGTCTGGCTTGGGGCTGAGTCCCCCTCGCTGACCTAACACATACAAAGGGAGCTTAGCTCCCTTAGGTCACTACCGAAGGTTTCTGTGGATATGATTCCTTCTTTTGTGATCTACCAGACTAGTCCTGTTGCTGTTCTCGCGGGAGGATAAGTTCTTCCCTTGGGAGTAGCAACGCCTTCCTTGCTTTGGTGCTCTGGAAGCTGGCAAGTATTGCTGGCCTTTCCCCTTAGATCTCCCTTAGGCTAAGATAAGTTTCTTGGCTGCGGGTGATCTGTCACTAAAGCAAGGTTGGCAGGACCCTCTTGTCCCTTCCCCCCTCTTTCTTCATACTGTACTGTACGTCGTTCTACATCTGGACCTAGTATAGGTTAGGATGTGGAATTGACTCAGCCCCTTGCCGGCCGGCAGAGCTGGCCGGCAGGGGTCTTACTGTACTTTACGTCGTTCTACTTCTGGACCTAGTATAGGTTAGGATGTGGAATTGACTCAGCCCCTTGCCGGCCGGCAGAGCTGCTGGCCGGCAAGGGTCTTATGTTTTCGAGTGCTGCCCGGACCTCTCTTGGTCCCTCATCCATGCCTGCCGGCAGAGCCGGACGGCATTGGTCAAGGAAGCCTGAATTAGTTTCTCCCTTTCCTTATATGCACTTTTTCGGTTGCCGGGCTTGGAGGTTGTGTACACTCTTATCCCGGCATCCATTCTATTTTTCTTCTAAGTGCTGTACCTGTCCCGGCTGCCGGCCTATGAGGCCGGCAGCCGGGCAGGTGTAGTCCTCTGGTTCTTTTGCTGCTGGCTGGCATCGGTCTTGTACCTTTGCCGGCCGGCTTATGTCAGCCCTTGTCTGCCGGTCACCAAGAGTGTGGCCGGCAGCTGGGTACTACCTCGTGTAGTTGCTGGCCGGCAGCCATTGCCGGCCAACACTGGCTGTTACCGGCCGGCAGTTGCTGCCGACCGGCACAGGCATTTGAACCAGAGTGCTGCCGCCCTATAGCTGTTAAGTAGTATACTTTAAAGCTAGTTGTGGTGTGTGCCGGCCGGCAAAGGCAGGCCGGCACACATCCCCCTAAACTGTACTAGTATTCTTCTGTATAGCATATACAGTAAGAGGAAAACCATAGTAAGGGTTTTGGTACAGCACTGTGTCTTCTAACACTATTGTGTTTTCTTGCACGCCCCTTTGCTGTTGCCCTCAGATAGGAAGCTGAGTTCTTCCCTGTCTATTATCCAGGATTTTAAAATCATTGCTTAGGTGTGAGCTCCACCTGTTTCCTCTGGAAACCTTGCATTGGTTACTCTAGAAGAGATAAACCATTTTTGATTTTATTATCTGGAAGGCTGCAACAATGGGTTGTGAGGGAAACACAAGTGTGTGTCTTTCCTTTATGAATTGTTATGCTATACTATGCATATCCAGTGATACATAGTTCACTTGATACTCATGGAAATTTCTTCTCTTTACAGGAGGACCCTCCGAAGTGCGGAAATGTTTTCTGCAATGTCCGCAGCAAGAACCTCTGCAGACATGAGTGTTGTAGGAGACATGCAGCATGCGCTGTCTCCAAGGATGATCTCCAGTATTGGGACCCTCAGGTATGTACTATATGCACTAACCTGATTACTGAGGCTTTTGATTCCCCTAGAACGGCGGAATCAAGGGATATAGCAAGGGAAAAGCTTCGTACTTGGGTAAGGGGCTTCAAGAAGAACACCTCTGGCCCTTATCTTCCAAGTGAGAAGATGAGGGCGTATCTTTTTCCCCAGGCATCAGCTGATGCAGTGATTCCCCAGCCTCAAGAGGAGATCCCTCAAGATCAAGTCCAGGTGGACGTGGAAGTCGCAGTTGCGATGCAAGACATCCAGTTAGATGACAGGATGTCTGACCTGGACGAACGTTTGGAACAAGACCTCCTGGCAGAAGGTCAGGATGAAGTTCAAACCCCGGATGTCGTAGAGGATGAGGTCGACGAGGTGTCGGCTATTCCAGTTCAGATTCCGGATCCTATCCCCTCAACATCGGCCGGTGTCCCAGTAGAACTGGGACAGGCCCTCTCTTCGATTGTTGGAATGATCCAACAAATGCAGAAGGAGAATCAGGAGAAGGCGGCTGCTATGGAACTGCGTATGCAGTCCCTGGCAGAATCACGTGGACCCCGGAAAGGGCTCAATGTGAAAGACCTTCCCGTATGCTCAGATGCTAACCCCTAGAGGTATGCTGAGCAAATGCCAATGACGACTGGAAAGATCGTCATCTCGGATAAGCTGGGTTCAGTTCCACTAGAGGAGGTGGAATTTTGGCCCAGCAAGGCATCATATCCGGACTGCTATGTCCGGCTGAGAAAAGAACCAGCTTCAAGGGAGGAGACAGAGCCGAAGGAGGTCATAATTATGGACCACGCTAAGGCTCAAGCCCTACTTTCATCTTCGATGAGAGGGGCTTCTCTAACTCGAAGGTAGCTGCATTGAACAAGAAGCTCCCTTCTTTTGTGTCCTCTCCTGCTAGAGCCTTCCCCTTTTTACAGAAAGGGTTTGCGGCTGTCCTAAAGGCAGTCGAGGCCGGCAAGCCTTGCCCCTCCCTGGAGGAGTGTAAACCCTTGTCGCTGGCCCTGCCTATGGACCACAAAGACTGGAAGGATGTCCATCTGACATTCTCAGTGGGAAAGTTGGAGGCTGATATTGCCGGACGGTAATTCGGCGAGGACCTCCCCAAGCTGTCCGACTCTCTTTTACGAAGAGAGTTCGAGACAAAAGAAAGACTGGCTGCCTCAATGTCTCATCAGACTACTCTTGAGATGATGGCAAGTGACCCTAAGGTCCATGAAATGTTCATGGTAGTGGCTAAGTCTCACCTAGCCACAGTGACGAAGGACCTTTATAGCTTCGTCAGGGCAAGGAGAGCTTGCAGGGAGTTCGTGTTCACCGGGGCCTCGGTGAGACACGAGCCAAGGAAGTTAATCTCCTCCAACATTTGGGGAAAAGACCTTTTCCCTACCGATGTGGTCAAAGAGGTTGTTGATAAGGCCGCCGTGGAGAATAGAAACCTTCTCCAGAAGTGGGGCCTGGCTATCAAAAGAAAATCTTCCCCGGATGAGGGTCCTCAACCAAAGAGGAAGAATATGAGGACTAGGCTACCGTCTCGGTCAGCCAAGCCTTTTAGACAGCAACAGCAACTGCAATTGCCATTGCCTCCAGTGCCCCAGATGGTGGCACAAACCCCGACTACTTTTCAGTGGGTACCCCAGGCTGTGCCAGGTCAGTCATCCACATTCACCCCAATGTTCGAAGGACAGTCTTCTTCCTTTCGTGCAAAACCTAGAGGAGCAGCCAGAGGCTCGTCTAGGCGCCCCTCAAGGGGAAGGGGATTCAGAGGTGGTCGTGGTCAGGGAGGCAAGACCTCAGGACGGCAGTCCAAGTGAAACGATATCGGTAGGAGGGAGACTGATGAAATTTTGGGATCGCTGGACCTTCGATCCCTGGGCCCAAAGCCTACTCAAGAATGGACTGGGCTGGAGCTGGTACAGCACTCCACCCCCGTGCCTTCGGTTTTTCCAACACTCCACCCCCGTTCTGGAGGAGTACGTTCAAGAACTGTTGGAGAAAAATGTGATCCGAAAGGTGAAGTCCATCAAATTCCAAGGGAGGCTGTTTTGTGTTCCCAAGAAAGACTCGGAAAAGCTCAGAGTCATTCTGGACTTGTCGCCACTCAACAAGTTCATAGTGAATTGCAAATTCAAGATGCTAACACTGCAACACATAAGGACCTTACTGCCCAAGAGGGCATACTCAGTCTCTATAGACTTGTCAGATGCCTATTGGCACATTCCAATCAGCCGTCGACTCTCCCCCTACCTAGGGTTCAGGCTACAACGGAGACTATACGCCTTCAGAGCCTTGCCATTCGGGCTAAACATAGCCCCAAGGATTTTCACGAAGCTTGCGAGCGTAGCTCTCAAACAATTACGCCTAAAGGGAATTCAGGTAGTAGCCTACCTGGACGACTGCTGGTGTGGGCAGCATCCGAGACCGAATGCTTGCAAGCTTCCAGTCAGGTGATCCAGTTCCTAGAGTACCTAGGCTTCAAGATCAACAGAAAAAAGTCTCGACTTTCTCCATCCCAAAGGTTCCAGTGGCTGGGAATCCACTGGGACCTTTTGTCACTCAGTTTCTCCATCCCGACGAAGAAAAGGAAGGAGATAGCAGGCTCTGTCAAGAGACTTCTAGATTCCGAAAGGATATCAAGACGCGAACAGGAGAGGGTACTAGGCTCTCTCCAGTTTGCTTCAGTGACAGACCCAGTGCTAAGAGCACAGCTAAAGGATGCAACAGGAGTTTGGAGAAGGTATGCATCAAACGCGCGAAGAGATCTGAGAAGACCAGTGCCGCCTCGGCTACGTACTCTTCTCAGGCCTTGGTCCCAAGCCAGACATCTAAAGAAGTCGGTTCTTCTTCAGCCACCTCCCCTGTCGATGACGATTCACTCAGACGCCTCAAAGGAGGGATGGGGAGGTCACTCTCATCGGAAAAAAGTCCAGGGGACTTGGTCCAAGCTATTCAGGACCTTTCATATAAACTTTCTAGAAGCTATGGCAGTGCTCCTTACCTTAAAGAAAGTCTCCCCGCGTCATTCGATCCACATAAGATTGGTGATGGACAGCGAGGTGCTTGTGAGATGCTTGAATCGACAAGGGTCGAGGTCACCACCTCTCAACCAAGTGATGTTAGCCATTTTCCGATTGGCGGAAAAGAAGAAGTGGTACCTGTCGGCAGTTCACCTTCAAGGAGTCCGCAATGTGACAGCGGACGCTCTATCCAGGTTCACACCGATAGAGTCGGAATGGTCCTTAGACGCAGGATCATTCTCCTTCATTCTGAATCAAGTCCCAGAACTGCAGATAGACCTCTTTGCGACGAAAGACAACAAGAAGTTGCCCCTGTACGTGTCCCCGTACGAGGACCCCTTAGCGGAAGCAGTGGACGCGATGTCCCTCGACTGGAACAGATGGTCCAGGATTTATCTGTTCCCTCCTCACAACCTTCTGTTGAGGGTCCTCAACAAACTGAGATCCTTCAAGGGGGTAGCGGCAATAGTGGCCCACAAGTGGCCGAACAGTATGTGGTTCCCCTTGGCGTTGGAACTACAGATGAAGTTTGTGCCGCTACCACATCCAGTTCTGACCCAGCGAGTCCAGAAGTCGACTGTCTGCGCTTCATTACAGAAAACCCGGACCCTGCAGCTCATGATTTTCTCGCCCTTGCGGTGAGAAAGCGTTTCGGGATTTCGAAAGCCAGCATAGACTTCCTAGAAGAATATAAGTGCAAATCGACTAGAAGGCAATATGAGTCATCTTGGAGAAAATGGGTGGCCTTTGTAAAGGCAAAGAATCCGCAGGAGATCTCAACAGACTTCTGCTTATCTTTCTTCATCCACCTCCATGGCCAAGGGTTGGCAGCTAACACGATTTCAGTGTGTAAATCTGCTTTGATGAGACCCATTTTATTTGCCTTCCAGATCGACCTAGGTAACGAGATCTTTAATAAAGTTCCGAAAGCCTGCGCTAGGCTCAGACCTTCAGCACCTCCAAAGCCCATCTCATGGTCTTTAGACAAAGTTCTTCATTTCGCCTCCCTGTTGAGCAATGAAGAATGTGCGTTAAAGGATT
Source organism: Palaemon carinicauda (assembly GCF_036898095.1). NCBI lineage: Eukaryota > Metazoa > Arthropoda > Malacostraca > Decapoda > Palaemonidae > Palaemon > Palaemon carinicauda. The sequence continues at coordinate 41,054,463 of NC_090739.1, read as the reverse complement.
TGACGCAAAAAGTTATTTTCCTATTTGCACTCGCATCCGGGGCCAGGGTTAGTGAGATCGTAGCCCTCTCGAGAGAGGCAGGTCGTGTTCAGTTCCTGGATGGGGGGGATCTGAACCTGTTTCCGGATCCTACGTTTCTCGCCAAGAATGAGTTACCCACCAACAGGTGGGGTCCCTGGAGAATCTGCCCTCTGAAAGAAGATGCATCTCTATGTCCAGTAGAATGCCTAAAGGTCTATCTTCGTAGAACTTCAGACTTCAAGGGTGGTCAACTATTCAGGGGAGGAACATCAGGCTCAAATTTATCTCTGAATCAACTCAGAGCGAAAATCACATATTTTATTCGCAGAGCGGATCCTGACAGTACACCCGCAGGTCACGATCCGAGGAAAGTTGCCTCATCCCTAAATTTCTTTAATTGTATGGATTTTGAACATCTCCGTTCATACACGGGCTGGAAGTCTTCCAGGGTGTTCTTTCGCCACTATGCGAAGCAAGTAGAGGAACTTAAGAGATCTGTGGTAGCAGTGGGTCGTGTAGTTAACCCTACTGTTTAACTCTGCGAGGAACAGTGGTCTTAATTGGGACGATTAAGTCCAGGGTGAGTGTGTAGAGACATACTGTACTACAAACTAAAGGAGGGCACCAAGTGCCTACATAGACTGTTCCTTCTTTCAAAGGTGAACCTAGCATAAGTACAGACATGTGTGCCGAGCGTTTCTAACGCTAATGTGATTGATTTGTAATACAGACTTTTATGACTTGATACCTCGGTATCTTATTAAGTGGCGTTTAATGGTTTTTCTTTCAGATAAACAAGTTCTGTTTACTATCATACTTATGCTTAAAGTTTTGGGTTATCCTCTTTTATATATATATATATATATATATATATATATATATATATATTTGTTGTTAACCTGTCTGTTTATTGTCTGTCAATAAACTTGTTCTTGAGAACCTTGCGTCTCTTTCACCTGTGTCAATTTATTGGTATAATTGAGCATTTAATTCTATGTATCTTATCTAGGATAATTCTGATAGAATTGTTCTGTTATGCAAGCTATGTTGCATTGGTTTATGTAAGTCCCCTAATGGGAGGACTCCGTCCCATAAAGGGACGAGGGCGGTTTTATTAGTTTCTTCCTATTCGGATATAAACCTTTGTCCAATACAAGTATTGTGCGGATTACTGGTCAATATATATTGATGCAGTGGTTCTATACAAACTATGCTTTACTTAATATAGGGCGAGACCACTATATTAGCTTGCCTGGTATTCATACATAGGTATATGTACTCTTCGAGACTTTTCCAGAGTCTAGTAGGACTCTTCCCTGTAGGGGGCAGGAAGCTCTAACATAGTTTATAGTTAGTTGAAAAGATGTATAACGGTAACATCTTAGGTCTCTAGGTCTAGTCGACCGGGAAAAAAATTACCTCCGGGGAGTACGGCACGTTCTGAGAATCCACAGATACAGTAATGCTCTGGTACACTTCCATCAGGACGACATGGCTTGAGCCCAAAAAACGGATTTTGAGCGAAGCGAAAAATCTATTTTTGGGTGAGATGGCCATGTCGTCCTGATGGACCCACCCTTGCCTTTCTAAGAAAGGGCTTTAGGACCCCTCCCTACATACAGTATCTGTAGCACCTCGTGTACGCTACAAGGAATACAGATGGCGCCAGGATTGGCGCCAGGCACGCATACGAATCGGAGGATAGGGAAGCCTTGGGAGCGGCTCCCCTTTTTCTTTCCCGAATTCGTATCTCGCCAATCACCTCCTACGAGTCGAAATCTCTGTCCAGGATGTAGATTGCCATGTGGCGTGTCTAGAATACGTCCTCTGATATGTCGCGATATCCCTTTCACGAGGGATACTCGCTCCAGGAGTTAGAATTCTGGAACCTTAAGGTAAATTCTCTGGGAATATCGCCGTAGTTGTAATATACCCTAGGAAGCTACCCTATAGGAACTTCCATCAGGACGACATGGCCATCTCACCCAAAAATAGATTTTTCGCTTCACTCAAAATCCGTTATATATATATATATATATATATATATATATATATATATATATATATATATATATATATATATGTATGTATATATATATATATATATGTGTGTGTGTGTATATATATATATATACTGTATATATATATATATATATATATATATATATATATATATATATATATATATATATATATATATATATATATATATATATATATATATATATATATATATATATATATATATATATATATATATGTATATATATACATATATATATATATATATATATATATATATGTCATGAATGGGTTTATTTTATTAATTAAGAGAGAGAGCGACGTAGATGGATTATATTAATTTCGTGAACAAGTACAATAAGATAGAGGAGCATAGGTTAATAAAGTCAAACTAATACATACAGGAAGTTAGTATCGCGTGTCTTGTAAACCAAGCAGTTTTGGCCGAGAAACGAAAACAGGTCGTTAAAACAGTAACGCAACGAAGCTCTGATAAGCATCAAATTCCTTTTGAATGAAGGTGTCACCAGAAGTCAACACGTTACCGGCAGTCATCTTAGGAAATGCCTTAAAATATACTACATAAAATAGGAGTCTCCACATGAGGCAGGCCTGTTCGACCTTACAAGAACGGCCAACCCCCCCCCCCCCCCCCCCGCCCACACACACCCCACCCCGCCCCCACGGGGCCAGGCGTTCGCCTTCTACAATCTTGTTTTTAAAAGTGGACAGATACCCACCAAGCAACAACGACTGAAATTGACACCCTCCAGCCATAGTGTAGAAGGAACCTTCTAGGATGGCAGGAGATTGTGTGACTCTTGGTATACTGTTATATGCTCCAAAACCGAAGAAGAGGGAAGAAAATAAGAGAACAGTCCATAGCCAAAGATGATAGGAAGCAGGATGCCACCCATTATAGTAAAGCGGATACAGACCATAATTTTCCAAAATCATGCACTTTGTGGTAAAAGCATGAAACTTGCCATGCTTATAAACTATCCTTATGCAAGAAAATTTGGCTATCGTGCCAAGCTGATTTCCCTTATATCATATCTGGCAGCCCTTTTTCAAAATGGCGTCACATCTGACGTTTTGCATCCATATCCTGCATATCTCTTGATGTAATAGATCTAGGGTCATGATTTTGGTGTCTATTAGTGGGATTTTTAGGTTAAATAGTCAGAACAACAAATTTTTAAAACTCTAAAATCAATATTTACTTGGTGTTAATAAGATGATCAGAATTTTAGCTCACCAAAATTCAAATATGAATATCATGCAACTGTGAATTTCAACTGTACGTTTATTTCTTTTCAAAAGTACTTTATATTTCTTTTGAGAATAAGATGTCCTCAGAAGTGAAGCTAGTCATCATAGAAACTCAACCCTCTTCACGTGTTATGCCAACGAACTGGTCTAAGTGCGTCTCATGTCAAGAAGAAACCTCTGAAAAGTTACGGTGTCCTGCCAGTTCAAAGCAAGCAAGTTGGGTGCTGACTATGTAAACCTTGCAGAATATCTGACTATATTCAATGATAATGCATGCTTGCCCAAGATCCACGATATTTCTATAATAAATAATAGCAATGGCATTGAAGAAACACTACGGAACCGCTGTGCGAAGTACCCCACAACATGCCGTCTCCTTTATAGTTAGAGGAGACTACAATGATCAATAAAAGAAAACATCCTGATGTTGACTCAGATAGTAAGGAGCCACAAAACACAGGTCATTGACACCCTTGTCAACATACCAACACATTGGTCTGTCTGTTTTGCGAACAGTCCGGTAGTCCATCTGAGCCTTTGCATGAAGCAATAATGGAGCAAGTCACCCACAGAGCCAAACAGTGTGTGAGAAAACTTCTAGATGAAAATTTATTAGCAAAATTATCATCTGATTTTGTCGCCAGTGAGGTGAAATATCACAAAAAAAGTGTTTGGTTGATTTGTATAATGCTACTCAGATAAAGAAAACATCTGATTCAACAAACAACTCAGAAGATGTAGAGACACAAAGCAGCAAGGATAATTCGAAAAATAAAAATGATGAACTTACAAACCAAGTTCAATGGCTAATTTTCACAAAATTGTCAAGCTGTTTCTATCCTCCATTCCTTGGCCACTCTTGTCACAATGCTCCTGATATGGTTTAAATATTGCTGAGCAGTCAGTTGCTAGACAAAACCAAGCTTATTTGAGCATATCTCAACTTATTTTGTTCAACAGCATGATACATCAGAAAAACATACAATTGACAGGCCATGTTAAATTGCACGAGCCACCTTTTCCAATATATATTGGCATCCTGATGCACAACAAAACATGCAAGAGAGAGGTTATGCAGTAAAGGCTTAAGTTTGGATTATTAGTGTCACATGACCGGATCTTGGAGATCTCAATAGAAGGTAGCACAGCAATATTCAGGCATTATGAGCAGTTTTATTCTGTTTTTCCACCCCAATTGAAGAAACACATGTATACTACAGCTGGAGTTGACAACATCATCCATCAGACCAGCTCAACAACAGCAAAGAATTCGTTCAATGGCACTGGGATCTCCATATTCCAGCACTTTGATAACCCTAGAAAAGATGCTGTTTGTGAAGGTATTGAAGTAAAAAATACCGATTTTAATGAGCCAAGAGTCAATAACTCAATAAAAAGGCTACCCAGACTACCAGTGTCCTACACCCAAGTTCCCCTAGTGGCTGAAAGCAAATTATCCAGCACTGTTCCAAAAGTAGATGGTCCTCTTATGTCCAATGGCCTTCTTGTGTCTCCAGCTCTGCAACAAGAATATAGGTACATTAACATTGCCACAGACAAGCAAGTTATTGCTTTAATAATGTTTGTTGGACACTAAAAAGATTTGTTTGTTGCAATGAATAAGGTGCCAAGTCAGTTGTTATGCTCGTTACAGACTATAAAAATGAACAAAGTAGTTCTTACTTTTTTTCATAATTAATCTTAAAATTGCTAAAGCTTTAATGAGGTTTATTAAAAACAATATAAGATTATATATTTTGTTTGTTGCAAGCTATAAATAATGTGCCAAAGCAGTTACTACGTTCGTTGCAGACTATCAGTAATGTGCCAAAGCAGAGCAGGCATTGTGTATGTTAGAAGGTATAAATACATATGAAAAATCTGACTGCTAATATATTTTAATGTTTGGTTGAATTTTTGTGAACTGTTTAGTAGAATTTTTTGCTGGTGTGCGATTATGTGAATATGGTATTTTTTATGTTTGTTTAATAGAAAACTTTTCAAATATTGCAGTGTTATCCGATCTTGATTTATTGACATACCACGACTCATATCCAAACAGTATCATCAATCTCACTAAACTGATATATAGCCTGATTTTCATATGCAATTTCAGGTAATTTAATTTCCAACTTTTACTTACCCTAGACATTGTTTGATTTGTTTTTTTCAATCTATCATAAAACTCAAATTCTAAAGATCCTGAATTAGAGTTCATAGTTCCTAAATACTTAAATGATTCCCCCTGATTAATCCTTTCTCTTGCCAATGATATTTCATCTTCCATTGCATACTCTGTTCTCATCATCTCTGTTTTTCTTCTATTTATCTTGAGCTCAACCTCATGTAATATTTCATGCATATTGGTAAGCATGATTTGCAAGTCTTGTGGTGTTCTGCTAATAAGAACAGCGGTATCAGCATACTCTAGGTTAGATAATTTCCTGTTACCAATCCAGTCCAATCGTTCTTCACCATCCCCAGCTGTTCTATGTATAACAAAATCGATGAGGAGGATAAACAACATAGGTGACAATACATTCCCTTGGAGTACTCTACTGTTCACTTAAAATTCATTTAATGGGACTCCACTAACATCAACTTTGCACTTGCTATGCTCATGAACACACTTAATCAAAATTGCAAATATGAGAGGAACTCCATAATAAAGCAGGCCTCTCCATAAAATTGGCCAGTGCACACTATCAAAGGCTTTTTCATAATCCACAAATGCAATAAAAAGTAGATTTCTATATCCCACACATTGCTGTACAACATGACTTAAACTGAAAATTTGTTCAGTACAACTTCTACCTTTTCAAAATCCTGCTTGTTCATCTCTCAGCTTTTCCTCACAACTGACATGTGTGATGCTTCTGTAATTATTGCAATCAGTCAGATCTCCTTTTCTTGCTATTTTCACCAACACTCCTAGCTCCAATTCATAAGGGTTTTACCTCTTCACGCTACATTCTACAAAATAATC
>NC_090739.1:41035662-41043162 GCF_036898095.1 Palaemon carinicauda | reverse complement strand
TAGAAATTAATCAATATTGGAAAGAGCGAATGGGTAATCAAGACTGGTTTGCACCATAAGTCATTGGAGTACTTTATTTATTTACAAATTTTCTATTTATCACTTACAGACAATGGATCTTACAAAACTTTTAAATTAGTAGGACGTTCAGTAACTACGTTGAATAAGCAAATTGTATCCAAGACTAATTTAGTAAGATCTTGACATCAATAAAAACATGGAATAAATCAAGTTTATCGGTAGGAAACGGAAGAGGTGAAATCAAAATTCCTTGAACAATCAGAGAACTAACCTATAGGTAGTTCCTTGGATATTTCTTTTCGTGCAATTTTCAGAATGACCTTTGTAATGATCTTTGAAAGTCCAAAATAAGTGAAATTAATGCTTATTTACAAATGTTGTGATTTAATAAAGAAGACAATATAGATATGTATAAGGTCTCAAAAGCCTTCTTATAGTATGAAAGTATCGAAGACAGCCACAAATAAATACAATGCTTCTCAACACCAATCAATAAAAGAAAAACAATGGAGAGCTTTTTACAAACCTAAACTGATGAATAACTTTTATCATTGATACAGTATTAACTTAGTATGTGTATAAGCACATGACATTTTAAATTGGATATCAATCCCGTATGATAGAAAATACTATGTACTATCAAATCTATTGGAACACTCAGAACAAAGACCGTTTCTTTGTCTATTGACCATCAAAGGCTTTTGCAATTCGATGAAATCAAATAAAACACCCAAGCCATGCAACGAGTTGATTTCCATAGGCAACTATATGAAAGATGATACAACTAAAGGGAGTCAGTAATAAAGGAACGCTTCCACTGCCTAAAAAGTCAATGATTGTTCATTCAGGAATATTTGCTGTTACACTTACTGTTTCTGAGCCTTGGCTGCAAATTTGCATGTTATAGAATATAGCCTCGATGGGATTTCAATAAAATGTTCATCACTTTCTCGGAGAGAGAGAGAGAGAGAGAGAGAGAGAGAGAGAGAGAGAGAGAGAGAGAGAGAGAGAGAGAGAGAGAGAGAGAGAGAGCAACTTTACTCCAATATGATCTCCAGTCTTATTTTTTTCCTGAAAAATTTATATTAATTGTCAATGATGGCATGAAAATTCACCCCATCATTTTTATGGTGATTTATTATTTGCTTTCTTGAAATATATTCTTGCAAGTATTCCGAGCTATAAGCACTCACATAAATATATAACATAACATATACAGTATATATAATGTGTATATATATATATATATAACATATATATATATTATATATATATATATATATATATATATATATATATATATATACAAATACTTTATATACACATATAGTGTATATACATACATACACCCACACACACATGTGTGTATATATATATATATATATATATATATATATAATATTATCCTTTGGCACCGTAGGATGTCGGCATTCCGGTGTTTAAGTAACTTTAAACTTGAGTTATCCTGCCCCATGGCCTTTTACTTGTCCCCCGTAAATGCTGATATCCTTTTAACGCGTGTTGAGTTTGTGAACGATAGTCTAGGGTGTGAACATATTCATAGAAAGGTTGACTATGAGTACTGCACTACTTGGCTACGGCATCAACCATCACGCCCATAACATATAGTGGTGATATACATGCTCAAAATAGCATAAGATAATTCCATACAGTTTGCAAATTCACTTCAGACAAAATATAAAGAAGCAAATTAAGAGATAGTATAGTGCAGCCAGCAGATTTCAAAACAAAAGATGTACTGTAAAAGGAGATGTCGGCTGATGAAAATGTAAATTTATTGTTGGGTTATTGGAATGGATGTTTTTAGGACTTGCTGAACCTTGAAGATATAAGACAGATGAAGTTGAATGGTGCAAGGGTGGAGGAAAAAATGAAAATTTAGTAAATCAAAAATATTACTGTTCAGGACGTATAGACCGCAATTGAAAAGCTGAAGGACTGTATAGGTGAGAGTAGTTGATTAGTGAAAAGTTGCAGCACTGTTGTGAAAGTGTGATTGAAGGAATGAACAGAGTATAAGCTATAAGGAAGTGCTTGAAGAGGAAAAGGCAATGAAGGAATCGCAAAGAGTGGCAAAATGTTTCTTTGCATTAAAGGTGACAAATATTAGAAGGATTAAACATTAAGTAATACTGATAGCATTCCATAGGAGGTGTGTTATAAAACTTGCTATTGATGATCCATGACAGATAACAAGGTTTAGTAGGGAAGAACAGTGTGGACTTGGGCAAAGTTAAAGTTAGGCTTGTCAAGTTCTTGTTTTGAAAAATTTATGCCAGTAGTTTTAAAGTAAAAGAAGAAATTTATACATGGCTAATTTGAACATAGAAAATGCATTTGGTATGACTCACTTAGATAAAAGTGGAAGAATTTCGAGGATGTATGGTTAAAAGGATAAATTGTTCTTATTAATGATAATCATCTATGATTAATGTAGATACTGTGTTAGAGTTTGTAAGCGGAAGAGCTACTGGTACGATGTAAAATTTGGGATGAGAAATGTTGAACTGTTCCTTTGAGGCTGTTTAACATATTTAATGTCATAACGATGTAAAATAAACTGAACATGATCAAAAGAGATGAAAAGTGAGAACAACTGATAATCATTGTGAATGGCTTAGGCCTGCCTTGATCAATAGTGTCCATCAGTATTCATGACATAGACTGCAATGTTCAATGTGTTAGTGAAAAAGTTGCATCATCTAAAACTTATACCATCAATGTGAAGAGACTAAATTTATGATGAAATGCAGTTTTCATTATACCTTTGAAAAACACTAGATTGAATTCCTATGAGGGTTGTGGTAGCCTACTGAAAATGTCCCTACCTAGTGATCTGCTGGACTGGGGAACGAAACCCGTTAAAGCACAATAATTTCTTATATCGACTGAGCTAAGAATGGGATGTTAGGCGGAACCTATGTGTCTAATTACTGAGACACCAGAAGCCATTGCCTGGCCCTCCTTGGGCCTAGCTCAGATGAATTATTATTATTACTAGCTAAGCTACAATCCGAGTTGGAAAAGCGAGATGCTATAAGCTCAAGGGCTCCAATAAAGAAAAATAGCCAAGGGTGGAAAGGAAATAAGGAAATAAATAAAAGATATAAGAAGTAATGAAAAATTAAAATAAAATATTTTAAAAACATAAACAACATTAAAACAGATGTTTCATGTATAAACTATAAAGGGACTTATGTTAGCCTGTCCAACGTCGAAACATTTATAGCAAGTTTGAACTTATGAATTTCTACTGATTCATTTACCCGACTGCTAAGATTATTCCACAACTTGGTCACAGCTGGAATAAAACTTCTAGAGTACTGTGCAGTACAGAGCCTCATGATGCAGGACGCTTCTCTATTAGAGTTAACTGCATGCCTAGTATTACGAACAGGGCGGAACTGCCCGGGAAGATCAGAATGTAAAGGATGGTCAGAATTATAAAATAACTTATGCAACACACATAATGAACTAATTGAACGACGGTGCCAGAGATTAATATCTAGATCAGGAATAAGAAATTCAATAGACCGTAAGTTCCTCTCCAAAAAATTAAGATGAGAATCAGCAGCTGTAGACCAAATAGGAGAACAATACTCGAAAAAAGGTAGAATGAAAGAATTAAAACACTTCTTCAGAATAGACTGATCACCAAGAATCTTAAAAGACTTTCTCAATAGCCCAATTTTTTGTGCAATTGAAGAAGACACACACCTAATTCATTTCTCAAAAGTAAATTTGCTGTAGAGAATCACACCTAAAATTTTAAAAGTCATACAAAGTTAAAGAAACATTATCAATACTGAGATCTGGATGTTGAGGAACCACTGTCTTTGACCTACTTACAATCATACTTTGAGTTTTGTTAGGATTCAACTTCATACCTCATAATTTGCACCATGCACTAATTTTAGCTAGATCTCAATTAAAGGATTTAGCAACCCCAGATCTACAATCAGGAGATGGAATTTATGCAAAGAGAGGAGCTTTATCTGCATATGCAACAAGCTTGTTTTCTAGGCCAAACCACATGTCATGGGTATATAGTATGAAAAGTAATGGGCCAAGAAAACTACCCTAAGAAACACCAGATTTCACATTCCTATACTCACTATGGTGCCCATCAACAACAACTCTTTGCGATCTATTAATAAAAAATTCAATAATGATGTTAAGAAACGACCGACCCACTCCCAACTGTGCCTGTTGATTAACATAGTCAAAAACAGCACTATAATCAAGGCCAATCATACGAACTTCTTGACCACAATCAAGGATTTCTGTACAGCATTGGAGATTGTAAGTAAGGCATCATATGCTCCAAGGACTTTACGAAAACCAAATTGCAAACTAGGTATTGGGCAGTAATCAGTTGGACTTGAGCTACCAAAAACACATTTGCATAATGGTGTAACATTACCAATTCTCCAACAAGTTCTAAAAGCTCCTCTTCTTGCTAAATTGCGCAAAATAAGAAATAACTTTGGAGCTAATAAATCTACAGTCTTTATAAAAAACACAAAAGAAAAAATACGATTTGGGTCTACACCTCCAAAAGCATCAAGGTCCATCAAGAGAGCTTTAATTTCACGAGATTGAAAAGCTAGACTAGTTAGTTTAGCTTCAGGAAAACAGGAATGAGGAAGTTTTCTCATTAATCTGCATACTGTCAAACACATCTACCAAAAGGGATGCCTTTTCCTTTGTACAGTGAGTGACAGAGCCATTTGGTTTAAGTAAAGAAGGAACTGTTGCATCTACCCCAAAGACTGCAGATTTAAGGAGAGTCCACCACTTATGCTCTTGGGTTGTAACAGAAAATGTTTCTTTTATGGTTATATTACATTGCTTTTCAGTTGGAGAATAAACATTTCTCTGAGTAAAAGCTCTAAGCTGAGTATAGTTATTCCAGGTCAAGTCTGATCTGTTGTCCTTCCAAAGATGATAGGTCTCCTGCTTCTCCAAATAAGCCCGTCTACAATCATCACTGAACAATGATTTGTCCTTCACACAGTACCTTAACATACAAAAAGGGATCCGCCTATCAATTATGTTGACTAGATTCTCATTCAAAGTGACAACAGGATCAACACTACTATGCAATTGTAACCAGTTCATGCCCAAAAGATGATGCAAAATCCCATTCCAGTCTGCTTGAGATTTCATATGAGTATGATACATGAGTATGATACATCAGGGACAGGCTGCTCAGTCTTCACTACTAATGGAATCATGGCATGATCAGATGTCCCAACCGGAGAACCAAACTTACTTGTTATAATGCCGGGGAAATCGGTGTATACGAGGTCCAAGCAGTTACCAAACCTGTGAGTAGCTTCACTTATAATTTGCTCACAGCCTGATTCAGAAGCAAAGTCTTAAGCTCTTGAGCCATGGCAGTCGGAAGGAGAAACAGAATTCAACCACTCCCTATTGTGAGCATTGAAATCACCAACAAAGGAAAAAAGAGACCTTTCTATTATCTCCTTGTATCTTAGCCACAATGGTAAGAAGACAATCGAAAATAGAATCATCCTTGTCTGAATTCCGGTTGATCGAACACAAATAGAAGTTGTTATGCCTGCCACCCAACTTTTATTACCTGAATCTCATGACATCCACATTGATAGCAGGACTTATGTGAAGCAAGGTATTCAGTACTAATATACACTGCCATTCCCCTGCCCCTAGGGATGGCATCACGTTTAAACATTATTGGCTTCATAAAACCAGTTATAAGGAGCTCATGTGAGTGTCTCATATTAGAAACCACAGTTTCTGAGCACAAAAGAATATCATACTGTCTGAACGCAGCTGTAAGGTCTTGAATATTTGCATGAACACCATAAATATTGCAATAAAGTACACATCATTGACGAAATCTACGACGTACTGGTCCCAGATTTTGCTCAATGTCTCCAGAGAGCATAAGAATCAATGTAATAAAAAAGATACATCATACTTAAAAACCAAATTAACAAGAATGATAAAAAAGCAATATGTACAGAAGTATAGATAAAGTGATTGATCAAACCGATAGACTATAGAAAAAAAAAAAAGTCTGAAAAACTGGTCAACATGGAGGAGCCGATACACTATGCAAGGCTAAATACCCTCCAGGATAGCCAATTCAACTAAAGGTCAGTCTCCACGGCATTAACACTGTATCTTGCCTCTGCCATTCATGCATGAGCAACTTTTAAACATAATGTGCGCCAAAAATTTTCACAAGGTCGGTTTAATAGATATTTAAAGCGTTTTCCCTTGAACAACATTAAAACTCACTAAGAATCGGCTGCTGCCAATATTCTTGCTGCTGAAGAATTTTCCTAGAAATAGAAAAAAATAATCGAAGAAAAAGAAATTTGTCCAGAGCTCATCCTCAATGTTGAGAAGACCATCTTATTTTGAAAGCCTATGCCATATCGCTCAATTATTTAAAAGGAAGAAAAATAATTCCAAGATAGAAAGTACCCAGAAATTGTATAGCATTGATGTTACGAGTTAATGTCATATAGTTACTATTCTGTTGTGAAAAAAACTTTGATTCACTCAGACTTCATCGCATTTATAAGTTGTGTGCCAAACAAGGGAAGTCTTTCCCAGGCAACATATATATTATATATCTACCATCATAACGAGAAAGTTTGATTCAAATTATTAGAAGATCAAATTACCAGACAACCATATGGAAGACAGAGAGTGTGGCTCCTCCAAAAATTGTATCCTAAATTCAGGATAATGAATGGTTCATAATATAAAAGGGACCCCAGCTCACTGGTTTGATGGTGATAGTCAACCACAGAATCTGGAAGATCTGTTAGAATCAAGCCAAAATCAGCAACTGATCAACTTCTGACAATGAAAGCCAATACGGTCATAAAAGTGAAAGTGATATTGGTGTGGACAAAAACAAGGGCAAAGACTAGACCTAACAGGATATACATTTTCTCAAAGTTACATTATATGTTTGGGAATTTTCAACCTTAAAACTACTGTTTTTAATTTTATAAATTTGAGTGTCTGAGTATCAAGGTACCATCACCCGAAGTGGTTTGAGTAAAGATGTATTTTAAGGTATACAAATGAATTATTAAAATAATTGCACAATGTAATCTTTTTATTCAGAATATAAACTCAAACTTACTATAGGAATGTAGAATGATAATTAAGCATATACCTTTGCAAAAAAAAAAAAAAACAGTAAAAGTTCCGTCATGGCAAATGTAATTAAGTGCTATTGGATAGTTACTACCAGCTATTACCAGTTTTTCTCTTTAATCTATTATTTAAGTGTATGAACATAGCCCTTAAGCACCAGCTACTTTTTAAGCAAATCGTCATTTTTTTTTCATTATTCCAAAACATTCCGCATTCTTTGCCGTCATGAATAGTTCATAAACAAATACACTTTCGTGAAAAATATACTCCTACATAGGATCCGATAATGGTTTA
>NC_090739.1:41028162-41030662 GCF_036898095.1 Palaemon carinicauda | reverse complement strand
CAAGACAGTTAACATATAAGATGAGGCAATAAAACATTTCTTCAATTCTGCATCCTGTCTATCCAAGTTAAGCTTTCAGAAATTACAGTATAATTCCAAGTAAATGAAATTGTAAAATTGAACTTCAATAGTAGGGGAAATGAAGTCTCTCGAATTATATATACACTGGTATCAAGTTTTCTATTTTCATAGCGAACTCTTCAAATATTATTGCATCAGAACTTTCTAGAACTTGATACGTCAGCGCGATCTACGGTGAATGATATCTTGATGTGCAAGAGTTTACAGTGAATATGCAACATCAATGCAGTAGGCTATCAGTGTAGCATACGATGCATAAATACAATGTCTTGTGTTGTAACTGAATCAAGTGGCTGTAGATGATGGCCTTGAATTTTTGTTTTGTAGTTATTTGATTTATCGAACTTTTAAAATGAAAATTGAAAATTAAATATGTATGCCAGATGATACAGTTCTACTCTGGTTGTAGACACTGTTTAATATATTCCAAAATTAAAGGTCATAACGACGTATAAAAAGAGTTAGTTGCTTGTTGAGAATGTCAGAACAAAACATTAAACAGCATGGTATCAGGAAAGTATAAAATGGAATGGTAATACATAAGTGATAAAACAGTTAGAAACTTAAGTACAATGCGTGGTGAGCATTTACATAAATTATCTTAAAGAAGTAATTAAATATAAAGTATATGTGTAAAACTTTTTTGTCCAAAAATAAACAATCGAAAGTGCATGCCACTGAAATGCCGTTAATAATGGCTTACACAAATACCTAATGAAGTTCATATGCCTATTTAATAAGCCAGCCAAATCAATAACGAATGACCACTTGGGAGGCAGGATATTCTAATTGCTCTATTTTCTGGTTACTTAATAAAATAGGAATATTGAATTCAATGTTTCGATCTAATTTATAATGAAAAGCATAACTCCGAAATACTTTACTGAACTCGAAACAATAAAAGTCAAAAAGAAATTTTCATACAATTTTGGCTGACCTTAAAAGAAGTTTTTCCTCCAAAGGGGTTCCTTTTCCACAAAAGCTGGTAGCAGTATCTGTGAAAGATATAAAATCGATAATTGTAACACGGCTCACAAGTGAAGAGGACCGAGTGACTGATCTCACTGAGATATTTTAAAGAAATAAAAAAGTACATTAAAATCTTTTATTGACACAAAATCATTGTCACTTTCATTGTGCAGCAGACTAATTAAACACACATATAAATATAAATTATAAAATAAATAATACTTATACCTTATTTTATGCTAATTAAACATTGTTAAAAGTCTGATATCTGTAAATAAATATCTAGATGACTACTAAATATAAAATGTCTAAATGTTAACTGTAATCCTACTTCTGGCCCACCCTGTGTGTGTGTGTTTGTGTGTGTATTAGTGTATCTATATGTATGTAGATATATACATATATATACATATATATGTACACACACACACACACACATATATATATATATATATATATATATATATATATATATATATATATATATATATATAACCGACAATATACCACAAATAACTTTTATCATCGAATTCATTCACTCTGCTTTGAAATTACAGCCCCAAGGGGAAGTTAATATCGAGATAAGTACCTATGTCCAGTCCAAGACTAGATCCTATGACTAAGTCTTAGATCACCCGAAACAAAAGAGATATAAGATTTGATTCCGAGTCGGCTGTACACATTCCTCAGACATTCAGGTTTCTACTTAGAATTTATATCAACACTTATCCAGAATGATAGTCAATTGGTATGATTGTAGCACACGGCTGTTAATGATAGTTTTGTCACTAATGTACGTGACATTTTTCAACTATTAATTCACAAATAGCTTCCAATGTCGACTTCACTATGTGCTGGGATCACAGCTCTCTGGTGAAGTTTATTTTATGAGAGGCTTTTCTATACGAGCACCCCGGGTGGAACTCCAGATAACAGCTGACTCATCCGAGATTTTTTTTAAACTTAACAATTTGTTATCAGGATATAGATTGGTTGATTTCGATTGTAAGTACAAACCTGAGATTGCCATGAAAATGTAGAGCATAGTTGGAAGCAACTTATTTCTCTCTTGAAGTTGAGTAGCATAAGACCACTTTCAGCTTTATTTTCATTCTGAGGCATAAGTTCAAGTCCTGACTTAGACAGACATACTTATCAAAAAGGAATGTTCCTTTTGGTATGTGATCCAGAGGCAGACTGAATTCAATATCAAAATCAACTTGTGGCTTAAATAGCTGAAAAAACCTGAATGGTACGTATCATAAACAGAAACGTGTTACAGACCTTCCATTGGCTATTTTAGTTGAAATGGGTTGATCTTGTTTCATAGTACAAACTTAACTTCGATAGGGATATGTAAAGTAGATTCAAATTCAACTCTGATCTATCTTGATAACTGAGCGATCTAAGGCAACTGCAAGCTTTTCATCGATTCTGAGGTACAGGTTCG
>NC_090739.1:40993162-41023162 GCF_036898095.1 Palaemon carinicauda | reverse complement strand
TACTCTTTTCCATCACAAGTACATCCGCAAATATACATAGACTTTACCATGTGGCAATTACAAAAATCAAATAGATCACATAGCCATTAATAGAGTGCAAAGGAAGATTCTGGGAAATGTAAGAAGATACAGAGGTGCAGATATTGGCAGTGATCCCCAGCTCCTCATTGCCACACTAAAATTAAAACTGAAAGCATCCAAGAAAAATATAGATAGAGTACCTAGGTTTGAAAAATCTAAGCCCCTAGATGATGAGCACAGAAAAAAACTTTGCAATTGTATGCAGAAATCGATTTATAGTCTTGGAGACTTTATGAGACGAGGGGCACACTATTAATAAAGAATGGTGTGATATTAAGAACATATATCAGTTGGTAGTGAAGTTTTGGGACATGCAGTTACAAAAAGAAAACCATGGATATCTAATGATACCTGGGATACTATAAAAAGGAGACAAAGACAGAAATTGATTGTTGAAAGTTTGTGAGGAAATAATGCAAATTACAAGGTAAAGCTTGCTAAGTATTCCAGTATTGAAAGTGAAGTCCAATAGAAGAGCCAGGAATGATTGGAGAGAATATTTAGACAGGAATGAGGATGAGGCTGACTAGGCTATGAATTCAGGGATTGGCTATGTTGTAAGAATTGCTCGCAGAATTATCAATGAAATCACTACTGGGGCAGAGAAGAAAAAGCATATACCCATCGAAGAGAGAGATGGATCTGTTGTAACAACAGAAGATGAAGAAAGGCAATGTTGGATGGAACACTTCAGAGAGGTCATGAATGGGAGATATGAAGGGAATCATCTGATTGATATACCTGAAGCAGAGGAAGACCTTGATATGCCCGTGAATTAATTCAGTGTGGTTTAAGTAGAAGCCATCATTAAAAAAAAAAAAAAAACTCAAGAGATGGAAAGCCCATGGATATGATGGAATAACTGCTGAGATGATATTGGCCGAAAATGAAGTGACCCGCAGATAACGTACAAGATTATTTTGTAGAATGTGGCGCAAAGAAGCAAAACCTGATGAATGTTAGCTAGGAGTTCTGGTGAAAAGGGAAGAAAAGGAGATCTGACTGATTTCAATAATTACAGAGGTATTACACTTACGTCTGTTACCATGAAAATATATAGTATGCTTATTTTAAAGAGACTGGCTAGAAAGATTGATGAAATAATGAGATGAACTAGCAGGATATGTACTGACCAAATTTTCATTTTAAAACATGTGGTACAGTAATGTTTAGAATACACAAATCCACTTTTGATGGCATTTGTGGACTATGAAAAAGGATAGAAATCATGAAAAGTACCTTGATTAAAAAATATGAGAGATGCATTCGCATAGACTGTTGGGATCATCCCTTTCTGTTGAGTGTAATCCTGAAAAGTACCTTCATAATTTGATAGTGTGCACTGGCCAATTCTGTGGAGAGTCCTACGTAATTATGGAGTTCCTCTTAAATATGTAAACTTGATTAAGTCTATTCCTGGGCATAGCAAATGCAAAGTTAATGTTAGTGGAATCCTATTAATTGAATTCCCAGTGAACAGCGGTGTACCCCCAAGGAAATGTGCTATCACATGTTGTTTATTCTCCTCATGGATTTTGTAATGCATAGAAAAGTTGGGGATGGTGGAGAAGGATTGGACTGGATTGGTAACAGGAAATGCTGATGGCACTGTCCTTATAAACAGAACAGCACATAAGTTGCAAAGAGAAGGGGTTAATGACGTGGAATCATTTAAATATTTAAGCCCTATGATCTCTAATACATGATGTTTAGAATTGGAGTTTAAAGATAGTTTGAACAAGCAAATCAGAAAAGGGCTATGTTAAGTTAAATTTGGAAATCAAATAACATATAAAAATCAGGCTATATATCAGTTTAGTGAGATCAGTGTTACTGAATGGACATGAGTCGTAGTATGACAATAAAACAATATCCAACAGATTTTATAGATTTGAGAACAAAGCCGTCAGAAGAATAATGTGTTAAATGGCAGAGCAGGATTAGAAATGAAACTATAAGAGAGATTACCTGAATGCTATATGTGGATGAGATTATGGTGAAGGGTAGATGGAAATGGTTTGGGCATGCCTTTCGCCCTCCCCAAGAGAGATTAGTTCACCAAACTTTCAACTTGGCGCCAAGAGGCACAAGAAGAGTTGGAAGATCAAGACCTACATGGCTGAGGGCTGTGAAGCGTGAAGTAGGAGATGATGAATGGAAAATTATTGATTTAAAAGCTAAAGATAGAGACGACTGGCGAAATGTAACCGGGCCCTTTATGTCAATAGGTGGATGATGTGTATTCGATCATCTTATTCTAGCCCTCCATTACCTTTCCTGTGCTTTATTGAAAAAATAATGTATTGGCCTTTCTGCTTGATAATATGAATTTTATTAAACGTGCTTTACAGGGGCTACAAAAGGAAGATTTTATCTGCATGACACCTGTATTAGAAAGTTAATACTTAGTGGTGGTTGGACTATCTTTCTCCCGAATGATCACGAGAGGCTGTTGTTACCTGTTGGGCAGAACTTCAGGTATCCCAACAGGACGGCTTGTACTAAAGATTCAAGTAGTGTTGATTAATTATTTTTGGCAAGGGCACCATCATAGGTGCACGGATAAATTCTATGAATAGCTTCCATGGTAGGCAATATGAGAGCCCTTCTGAAAGAGTAATAGACATCCTCCAGGTACAAGAGTGGAGACATCCCACTTCGAATACCGAACTTTTAGATAAGTCTCAGCTCAAATTTCTCTGTAAAAGGTAGTAGAGTGGTTTCTTCCATATGGGGAGGGTAAGACTTTCAATTTTCATAGCATGTGGTTGATTTGAACGGTTAAACTATGATTGTAGGAGAAATTGTTCTTTATGCTTCTTCAAAGAATAGAATAATTCTACCATTACTTTTAATGGATTGAACACTAGTAGTAAATTTCAAGCCAGAATATCCTTAGTTATGATCACCTTAATTATGTCCGTGATAGAGTATCCATTACTGATCAGATATTGGGATCCTCTGTCACATATTTCGTTCGTTAAAAACTGAGAAGGGCATTGAGAGAGGACTTCTTTGCTAGGGTGATAATAACAACCTTTAAGGTGTGTCACTCAATTTATAATGGTAGTAGTTAATGAGAAGGGTATGTATTAATATCTAATTAGATTCACGATGATGACACGTGTGGTTTTCAGACATTTTGTGACTTATAATTTCAGTTGACAATGAGACCTTCACCCAGAAAAAGTATTTGACGGTAGTACATTAATTTGCCCAGATTTTTAAAATGTGGATACAGTCACAAAGACCTTCAGAGGGAATGTAGTTGTTAGCCATAATGGATACTATTTCCCATCCTAAGGAAGCTTTGGAATTGGGTTGGTAATCCTGTAGTCCCTTTGGTTGATGTAGTTAGAAATGCGCTAGAGAACTCGGAGTTTGCTGCCATTCATGGTAATAAGCTTGCGAGCATAGTCTAATATCTTTCCCTTTAATCATCATCAGAAAATTGCAGATGGAATCTTCAAACAGTGGCAGCTCCAAGGGAAGAAAAGTTTGTAACTTCATGGAAAAGATCCAAAACCATTTTTTTTTTTTTTTTTTAGATATTTAGGCGTTCCTCCTGTCAATGATTCTACATAATTTCTGTCAAATATGGTATACAATGACAATCTCTTTCAGAGTTCTTTCCTCAATGTGTCAAAGTAATCCTATACCATAAGAAATGTAGACTTTTCAATCTCCTCCTACAGACTGACGCAAACCCTTACACCACCTTCCAACAAATGACCTAAAGGGGAAGGGCTCCATCTAAAACCTAGAGTAGCGTTAAGCGGGAAGACCTACTCCTAAGTCAGGGAGATTTCCAAATCGACTTTCACGGATTCCTTAGCCGCCTATTGGAAGAGATTAATTGTTAACATAGGTTATACAACCTTATTGGTGGCCTAACCAAAAAAAAAAAAATTGTAACACTAACGAAATTATGAACATTACATAAGGCTAAATTCACCTCAAATTTACGGAAATCTGCATGCCATGCAACAGCGCCCTTCTACTTATGTTCAAAATGATAAATATACGTTTTCTTTTTCTCCTCAACCATCAGTAGTACATCTCTTTCCTAACCCTCAGGATTTCGTTTCTCAGCATGGTCACTCCTTTTGGGACACATGAGCCGCCGCCAAACAGGTAGTAACACCCTATCTCTAGCATGATCATTAGTCGAGAAAAATCGATCAATAAAAACAAAAATAATGATTCGATCTACTTCGTCAGATACTGTCTTGCATTTAGAGAAAGAGAAAATATATGCTGCGAAGATAATAAAGGAACCTAAATATAGATTTTGTAACGGTGAAAAAGGACAAAAATAAAATATGGAATATTTGCTTGACACATATATAAAATAGAACAGATAGTATTGTAAAACAGACTGCTCGTCGTTTGCGCTTCTCTCTCTCTCTCTCTCTCTCTCTCTCTCTCTCTCTCTCTCTCTCTCTCTCTCTTTAAACAAAGAGAAACCTCTTATTTGTACAGTACATTAAAAACATTACAAACCAAATATTAATATTTTATAAACGAAAATATGTTTTGAGCTTATTCTAAAAGTTTTTAATAACCATCAAATTTCCCGAGAATTTGTCAATAAAAGAAAGGCAATCGTTCAAATTATAATGCTGGCGTTTGATGAATATTTAGTTTTCACTTAGCCATACTTTTCTAGTTAATTTTCTATGTTTATTTGCTATTAAATAACAACATACTTACACCTATGATTAGCTTCGATCAACCAAATTATTACTCAATTTTTGCCACACATGCGCATAAACTTCACCATCTTTCCAGCTTCTCTCTTAATATGCTTATTTTACACATAACTTTTAATTAAACACAAGGTTCTTTCCGAATATGAAACAAAAATATATACTGAAAAGCTAGCTAGGGTAGTAGGTTGGCCAGGCCACCAGCCGCCTGTTGAGATACTACTGCTAGAGAGTTATTGGGTCCTTTGACAGGTCACAGTACTACATTGGCCCTCTCTCTCTGGTTACTGCTCATTTTGTCTTTGCCTACACATACACCGAGTAGTCTGACCCATTCTTTCCACATTCTCCTCTGTTCAAACAATTATTCTTTGCTCAAGGGTTAACTACCTCAAAGTAAATGTTCAGTGGCTACTTTCTTCTTGGTAAGGGTAAAAGAGGCTCTTTAGCGATGGCAAGATACTCCTCTAGGAGAAGGACACTCCAAAATCAAACCATTGTTCTCTAGTCTTGGGTAGTGCCATAGACCATGTAACATGGCCTTCCAATGTCTTTGATTAGAGTTTTCTTGCTTAAGGTTACACTTGGGCATGCTGTTCTATTTTTTTCTTTTTCTCTTGTCTTTGAAGTTTTTATGGTTTATATATAAAAGATCTAATTTATTGTTGTTACGGTTTTTAGTATATTTTATTTTGATTTTTTATTACTTCTCTTGTAGCTTTTTATTTCTTTGATTCCTTTCTTCACTGGGCTATTTTTCCCTGTTGGAGCCTTTGGGCTTATTGCACTTTGCTTTTCCAACTAGGGTTGCAGCTTAGCTTATTACAATAATAATAATAATAATAATAATAATAATAATAATAATAATAATAATAATAGAAAGTAAAACACCTACTATATATATATATATATATATATATATATATATATATATATATATATATATATATATATATGTATATATATATATCTATATATAAAGTAAAACAATTAAATAGGAAAAATGGTGTACTAAAAAACGCCACCAACAATAAACCATTCCGTCACATAACAATGAGCGAGCCATCATAAAGTTATATGATTATTGGTTATTGATTGAGGTCCAAAACCCCAGTCCAAATTTAACATCCTGTTCTAATTTGTCACCGGCAGCAACCCTTTATTGTGAACCTCGTCGTGCTAAATCAGAGAGACACATAAAGCAGTCAAAATGATTCGAGGTACCAAAACTCGAATTGCGGATAGATTAGTTGCATGATTAAGACCTACCTGGCGTCACACCTGCCATTATTAAAAATCAGTTTCATTTGTGGAATTCCTAATTTATTTAACTCCATTTTGCAATATCAACTGTTTGTTTGTTTCCCTGTTAACCTTTCGAACTAATGATAGAGAAAATAGACTTAAAACAATTGGATATAAAGAAAGCATAAGCATCTGGATGTTTGTATAAAGAGACCTAAATTAGATTCTAATATATTGTATTACAGAATCTGGCATTGCATAATGAATAAAGTCAGGTGTTACATGATTAAGGTGCCTAGACATTTCGTTCTACTTACTGTTACAAGATCAATAATTAGAATTGTATATTTCGAGAGGTTATACCATAATTTTCCAATTTCACCTTTAAAATCTTCCACCCATGGAAAAAAGCTTACCTTATGGTTTGAAAATATACGGTAAAATATGATTGGGCTTAAAAAGGATGACTCATTACATAGCACCTAGGTTATATTTTGAAATACAAGTTCCTCTAACTTTTCACTCAGAAATATGTTTGTGTAGAGACTGCAATTCGAAAAGTTCTTTCTACACAACAAATAACCAAGCACATTTTGCGATGAGGACCTGGAAACATCAAGGGCAAACCGGTGTGGCTGGTACAAAAACGGACCTTTTGTTTATCTTCTTCCTACGCAATTTATCGATATTTCTGGGTTGGATAAGGGGCGTCTTTCTTTCGTACTGCTTTTTTATGGTGTCTATCCTACATTAAAGATGCAGTATACATAACTTAACAGGGGAAATAACATGTAAGTACATAGTTAATGAGCTAAATTGGTACTGAATTGATACTGTGATTGGATCCTTTGATTGGCCAAAGGGTACTACAGTACATTGGATTCTTCTCTTTGGTTACGGCATAGTTTCTCTTTGCATACATATAAACGGAATAGTTTGGCCTTTTCTTTACATATTCTCCTCTGTCTTCATACACCTGACCACACTGAGTTTACCAACAATTCTTCTCCGCTCAAGGGGTTAACTACTGCATTGTAATTGTTCATTGGCTCCTTTCCTCTTGGTAAGGGTAGAAGAGACTCTTTAGCTATGGTAAGCAGCTCTTCTAGGAGAAGGACACTCCTAAATCAAACCTTTGTTCTTTAGTCTTGTGTAGTGCCCTAGTCTCTGTACCATGGTCTTCTACTGTCTTCGGGTAGAATTTTTTTGCTTGAGGGTACACTCAGGCTTACTATTTCATCTTATTTCTCTTCTTTTTTTTTTTTTTTTAAGTTTTTATAGTTCATGTTCGAAAGATTTGTTTTGGTATTGTTACTGTTCTTGAAATATATTTATTCTAATTGTTAATTACTTTTCTTATAGTTTACTTATTTCCTTATTTCATTTCCTCACTGGGCTATCTTACGTGTTGGAGCCCTTGGGCTCAAAGCATCCTGCTTATCCAACTAGGGTCGTAGCTTAGCAGGTAATATAATAAGATGATGATGATGATGATGATGATATTATTATTATTATTATTATTATTATTATGAAGAAGAAAAAGAAGAAGAAGAAGAAGAAGAAGAAGAAGAAGAAGAAGAAGAAGAAGAAGAAGAAGAAGAAGATGAAGAAGAAGAAGAAACTTTAAAATTTCTGATATTTTGTGCTGAGACAGAGAATTTAATTAAAATTTCTACTACCCCGTTTTTCCATTTGGCCAATACGACCATTTTTCTTTTCAAAAAGTGATGAATGATGAATGTGTAGCATAGCATATGAAGTTTCCCTGAACATAATTCTCTCTTCATAGTTTATACATGACAGATTAATTCTATCTATGAATGATCTAAAGATACTTTATTTTCATTACCCAATACTTCTCAAATAGATTATTCATTTCCTTCCACGCTGTTTTATAGTATCATGCTTTTCCAGCTAGGGCTGCAGCTTAGCTAATAATAATAATAATAATAATAATAATAATAATAATAATAATAATGATAATAATAATAATGATGATGATGAGAAGAAGAAGAAGAAGAAGAAGAAGAAGAAGAAGAAGAAGAAGAAGAAGAAGAAGAAGAAGAAGAAGAATACCAGTCTATGCTGTACCAAAATCTTTAATATTCTTCAGAATATCAATAGTCGTCAATAATTATGGTAAGTATGAAACGTGTCTTGAATTAGTCTTCTGAATTCAGTTTAATCTGTAATCAAAGACGAACTACTTTCACCTAAAATTGACACAAAACCAGATACATTCGCAGAAGTTCCAGCAATCTCCTTTTACTATTCATATAATTTTGTACTTCGTGGAAATGAATCCCCTCTCAGTAATATTTCTGACAGCCCGTAAAGTCTACACTCTTTAAGCAACCCCTATTCATCCTGTCAAGAAATCGACTTCTTTCTTTACATGTGGCCAATATCTCAAAACAATCTCATTGATCTTTTTCGTTACAGCAATTTTTTGTTTACCAAATCTCCAATTTATCAGTACTTTCTACAAACCTTACTTTATGTCTAGTATACTACGGAGACAGCTCATCTCATGAGCATTAACATTAATAAACTTAATTAGACTACATAAATATCATCTTAATTGAAACATTTATTATACGATTCTTCTTTCCTCGTATCGCACCAATTTTAGTAATGTAAAATGTTGTATTTTCAATTCTCCCATTCACCTTTATCAATGTATCCAACATGCTTCAATTACAAATAATCTCGAACTCTTTAACCAGTCTGAACTGCTTCTCTTTACCAACACCAATTAGTATGTTAGATTATTAAACATTTCAATCAAAACCACTTTTCTCGTACCATATATTTCCATCTACATGTCTTTCGTGAACAATACGCTTCTTAAAATACTTGAATAATTAGAATCTTGGTAATACTTCACTCAGGCAAACCAATATATATATATATATATATATATATATATATATATATATATATATATATATATATATATATATATATATCATGAATTTTAGATTGTTTGTTTTTAAAAGATACAAATGTGAATGCATATTTCCTGAATTATGCACTCCATAATTAAGCACCATAGTCATTAACAATTAAAGAAATCTGAATCCCTCTTTCCAATTTCGCTGAACGTCAAATGTATTCCACACCAATAAAAAAAAAATTTGCTGAATTCAAATTACCCAGAGAGTATCCGAAGACTTGCAAGTAATTGGAAACTTCTAAAACTGCTTTAAATTCCTGAGCATAATATGAATTATATTCATCATTAGACCACTCTTACCAATATATCATGATCAACCTTATCAATAGCATTTGAACAACAACATGGAATCCTGGTAGCTTTGTATGTAATGGAAATTGAATCCAAAGGCATTGGAACTCAATTAACAGGAATAAGCGTGATACCTCCGGTAAAAGAATGTTCTGGGGATTGAATAATGGATCCAGTCTACTAATTACTACATATCTGGATGAGGGTAGGGTGTTGGAAGTCTAAGAGTGATTCAGATCTGTATGTAATGAAAAAAAATATTTCAGACTGCTTTTCTCAGAAGATTTAATTTGAATTATAGTGAAGATCTTCACTACTAAGGAGACACCATCAAGTATGTGTTAGCAAAGAAATCATTTGTTAATGTACTCCGTGACAGCGTCTTCAGAATTTTAGTTAAGGATTCACAAAATTAACTGGCAAACATCTTTAATGACAAAGACATTATTTAATAAAATCTGAATGATAAAAGTACATAATAACCTACGCATCACTATACATGAAAGCAGGAGTGATTTATTTCAAGTACATATATATATATATATATATATATATATATATATATATATATATGTATGTATGAATATATACATACATATATAAATATAAATTATATATATATATATATATATATATATATATATATATATATATATATATATATATATATAGTGGCATCAAATGTATTCTTTAAAAAAAGGAACCAAGATGTTTTAGGAATGTAGGGTTTATATCTTAGGTAATCGAAGAGGTAATTATGATTATCCATACAATTTTAAGGATACTATATGATATACACACTATATAGTACGTATATATAAACATATATATATATAGTATATAATATATATATATATATATATATATATATACACATATATATATATATATACATATATATATATATATATATATATATATATATATATATATATATATATATATATGTATATATATATATATATATATATATATATATATATATATATATATATATATATATATATGCGTGTGTGTGTTTGTTTATCTCTGAGTGGATCTTTGTAAGTGTTTGTTCACATTTATGGAATTAATCTCATATTAGGTAATTTATTAATAAAATCAGTAAATGGTAAAATGAACATTGAACTCCCTTGTTTTACCAGAATTTATATACATTTTCATGCTGATAAAAATTTATTATTATATTTAATTGCTGATAAAAATTTATTAGTATATTTAATTAAATATATAAGCATTTCTAATAGCTAAAACGACAACTTAACTTTTCGATTTAACTAATTATTAAGTGTTTTCATTTTCTTACAACTTTGACAAAGCTTAGTAGTGCCAAGTTAATCCACAAACGTATGTAGATATAGAGAAGTTAATGGGCTGCTATAGCTAATCAAAATACATAATCAAAAGCACATGCACACCCATCTTCCAGTGAAGATACAAAATAATTTGGAAAATAATTTTAATAATAATTTTAATAATAACAATTTTAATAATAACAATTTTGATAATTGTAATAGTAACAATTTTCATAATTTCAATAAGAGTCTTAATAATGATTTTAATAATTTCAATAATTTTTATAACAATAACTTTCATCATTTTGATAATAATACTTAAGTTTTCTTGAAAGGTTTTGAATGTTGTACAGGCTATGAAGTACGTGCAAGTTGTGGTATAGCATTTGAATCTAGTATTCTGGAAGCGTTCTAAACATTGAGGAGGCTGTTTTCATATTCCCTGACTTGACCTAATTCCTATATGTTGCTAGTGTTATAGGTGGATCCTTCGCTTCCCTGTGGGCTAGGTCACGGGTAATTTTCATCGCCGATTCTTGTCCGTTCGAAAACAATAAAAGAGATGAATGAGAGTGAATAAAGTTTAATGAAATCCATGAAGAATTTAAAAAATGGACAGCAGTACCGAGTAATTCCTTTCACATCAATTACAATAGGAAATTTAAGATATAACACAGCAATCTGTTATAGCTTGATGGACTAGGAATATGCAAAGCTGTAAATAAAGTATGCTTATCCTTCTGCCCTGTGTAAATACTTCTATTCAAGCGAAAATATATAGAGCAACAGGATTCTTGTTCAAAATCTAAATGATGAGGTAATATTTTTACCTTTATCTTGGAATACTTGGTCATTGACATTTATGAGATATATCAAGTTTATATCCAAAAATAGCTTCAAGTCAAAGGTTTATGGAAACGAATATTATAATCATCAGGGAATAATCGTACATAATATATCTTGGAAACATTTAAAGTGAAAAAAGAAGGTATAAAACTAAGAGATCTAATTTCTTGGATGAAAAGAAGCAAGAATGTTGGCCAAACAAATGTTTTATATAAAATATATGTTTGAGAGGTTTGAGAGTATAAAATAAAAACCAATTGCATGTGGATACACATACCTAAAGATATACAATGATATAGTAAATATCGGCGATTGCTAAGTAGGTAGATTGCTGCGCTTCATTTGCTGACTGGAATTAAATGGTTTTATGATGAAAGATTTCTTCAGGAATATTAAGACTTCAGAATCCTCACTGCTGGAATTATAAACTCTTTTCCTTCCACCATGAAACAAAATGTCATCCAATCTCTCCACATGGCTAAACTACCTCAAAAATACTCTGTTCTATATTATCACCTTTTTATAACACTTGCGTATCTCAGAGTTATTTTTTCGTCTCATATAATACGCAAACAATTAATTTTTAACAGTTTCAATCAATTTGAATGTATAAAACTCCCTATCAACAAATCCAAATGACTTCTTGGTTTAAAATAATGCTAGCTGAAAATGGAAAATCGATTAAATTAATTTTCAAATGATAATGGAATTGCAGGGCATATAATCTGAGAAAGAATTCTGGTTACCAGATTAGACATTAAGGTGAACCATAGTATACTGTGATGTGATTGTCTCTTGCACAGGAGAATTGATTATTCAGTATGGGTAGAAATATCACAAGAATTTTAAGTAAAAATCTTGTTTCCTCTGCTTTTGAATTGCCTAACAGACTTCCAAAAATTTCGAAGAGTACGATAAAATGTAAAATAAAAATAAAAAAGCCGATTTGTCCATTGTTTTACGACAAATTTTTGTAGCTTTTCGTTCAAGCTGAAAGAGAGAGAGAGAGAGAGAGAGAGAGAGAGAGAGAGAGAGAGAGAGAGAGAGAGAGAGAGAGAGAGAGAGATGTTCAAAGCAATCGATGATAAAAAATATTCACGATTAGGAGCTCGGACATCAATAGGAAGGCAGTTAGGCCGGAACAATAACACATTCTTTATTTGTTGTTCCTCTTCCAGGATTTTTCGATATTTTGAAGGGATTTCCCTACCTGAGAAAACAGTTTCTTTCTTTCTTGTCGTTTTAACAGCATCCCTTGTATGTTTAATTTGTGGCCCTTATAAAACATAATGTTTAGAGAGGCTGGGTGACAGATGGCGAACATATATAAAAGATAATTGAATGTTGATTGAGAATTATAGACGTTATTCGAAAGGCAAAACGGCCCATATAACCCCACCTATGAAAAAATATAACTACCACACAATAACATCATATCGGGGCCCAAGGCATCCTATTTTTTTCCTTTTATTTGTTTCTTTTATTTCTTTGAAATTTTCGAAATGAAATCTTTTCATTTTTGGGGGAATAAACCTCTGATGAGAATAAATGTAACGTGGATTAATACCAGTTTGTTAAAAGGGGTTGTACTTTTAACAAGTTATATATGCTGCGACTTTAGTTCAGTACCTATTCGTTATGAAATTGTGTACGAGTATTGTTTCATAAATTAGATATTGACATATCCTAGAAAGAAAAGGAAAACATGTTTAGCTGCATCACTACTGCGATGAACTTTATCTTGGGTCATGAAATCTGTAATACTGGGGGGAGGGGGGGGGGCAAACTTTAAAATGTCAAAGAGATTAAAGTTAGTTACGTTAATGTACCAGTCTGATGAACTGGAGGATGCCAAGTGGTCTTGTCTTACAGTACTGAGGAGTTGTGTGTGTGTGTGTGTGTGTGTGTGTGTGTGTGTGCGTGTTGTTTCTTTGTGTTTGTGTGTAAGACTGTTTTATATTTCTGTGCATTTACATGTACACCCAATATTAATCATAATAATGTAGTTATTTATGCTACATAAGTGCTTTTCTGTTATCTTTATTGAACCGGTTCTTTGGTGAAGTTTATACTTACTAATAAGTGCGCTATGCCAACTTATTTATAGGTCAAATTAGTCTATTCTATTTACTTTTCCATGCTGGATGATATCTCGTTTGAAATCTATACGGTATGGCATTGTTAACAAAAATATTTTAAACGTGTCATTCATGGAAGCCAAGTCTATTATCAATTGTAATTTCGCTCTCTAATTACATAACAAATTATACAAAATAGACTTAATTCGCAAATTTTTGCCAGTTCCATGAATACATATAGTCTGTCCAATAATGTTGAAATATAAATAGTATTCACAAGAATAGCTATACCCTATTGGTATTATTCATATTATCCTATTTTTACTTTGTGTTTAGATATAAAATCATATTTTCTAAAAAAAATTATTTATGGTAAGTGTAACAGAGACTGGTGCTGTGCGTATGTTACGATTTCTACTTAATTTTTTCTTCAGATGGCATAAAAATATGTATCATATTTATGAGTTCTACCTTGATATAGCAGATGGAATACGATGGCAACATTGCCACATGTAGGGGTATAGACTAGTTCAACCGATGGATAAGACTGCCAAATGGTACCATTCGTAAAATGTCTTTATACAGAGTAAAATCTCTCATTCTTTTTTAAGTTTTTCGAGCCAATTTCGCTGACCTACTGGTACTATCAAAACATCCATTTATGACGATTTGATATCTTACCCTATTCATCAGAATGTATTTGTAAAAAGCGAGAGAGGGAGGTGACAAGTAAATATATTTTCCCCTATACAAATAAACGAAATTTTATTCTCCTCTACAACAACAAAATTTCAGTGTCTAAAGAGCAAGTAGTCTGATTTTTTATTGTGAATTTTCTTTATCTTTTGGCAATATTTTCTCGA
Source organism: Palaemon carinicauda (assembly GCF_036898095.1). Taxonomy (NCBI): domain Eukaryota; kingdom Metazoa; phylum Arthropoda; class Malacostraca; order Decapoda; family Palaemonidae; genus Palaemon; species Palaemon carinicauda. The sequence continues at coordinate 41,008,798 of NC_090739.1, read as the reverse complement.
TACTACAGTCATTCACAACATTAAAATACAGAAACACACAGGTATTCATAATCATCTTCCTTCAATAATCCCAATTTAACTTGAAAATGCAGATTTGAGTAAATAAGGAGAAGAAAAAAAACGTGTAATGCAATTTTATACAAGTTTCACTGGTAATAATTCTTTCTTTTAGAATCCTTTCTTACAATAATGAAATTACTAAGGACTACATCAACATATATCAACATTTGCTGATATTGTAAGGAATACGGAAAATAATACAATATACCGTTCAAATTCTAAATTAGGAGCTTCATACAAGACAAGGTTATCTCAAACCTGACGTAGGCTACTAAGTTATAGCAAAGTTATTAGGATATATCAGTATTCAGCATTCAGTGATGATGCTATAGAGTCAAAATAAAGATCTTAGATGGCGACACAAATTTTGTTTTTATAATCGATTTCTCTTATTCCTTGGCTTAACCTAAGATTATCAAATGTATTCAAAGACCCAATTATCACATTATCAATTCCTCAAATAACATCTATACCCAATTTGAAAAACCTGGTACAAGTATATTATAACGTTTTTGAGATATAGTATCATCCTAAGCTAGTTATGAATATCTCTAGTAACGTACAATATAAAGATAAATTATTAATTTCCTTTGAGGCTATATAAAGAATACAAGCACAGTAGGAGATAGATACTACTTATTGCATGATTATTAAATATTAAACTGATGTTTTCGTTGGCTTCGATTATATTCGACATATTGTAACTCTGTACTTGAGTTAGACATACATATTTTGAGTAAACAGAATAATGAATGCTCGAGTAAAATGACTCGGTCATATATTACTGAACCGAAAATATCTATTAACGGCCTGGTGTCATCTGCAGAATATTTGTCGATCGCGCATTTTCGTTTTCATTAACGGTGAAAGCAATGAATTCCTACGTAAATGGCTGATTAAATTGGAAATTTACGAGCCATTTAGCTACGCAAACACCCACCACACTCGTGCTGGCACATACACTCATTGAGGTTTAACAATGATAATTCGAACCAAATAGTTAGTTTTGGAAGCTGAAACGTAAGTTGCAGAACCATGTAAAAAAAAAGGATCATCAATAGTAAATTATTTGAACGTTTATTAGTATTAACTACACTCCGCCTATCACGTTTTGCGTGTAGTTGGTTGGGTACTTATATTTCCTTTGGTTGACAACTACGTTAACTACTATATTTGATTGACCCATTTTCTTGATTGTTATAATAAATTTGGCTTCATTTTTTCTTTAAGGAAATCTATTCCGTTATTCTAGTTTTCAATTTCCTTATTACAGAAACATACTTCAAAGTTGATGACTACACAACTTTATTGAATCACTCATCTTTATTAGAGTAGTACTAAATTAGCGGGCATCAGCCTATGGAAATTTCTGATAACGGGAACTGGGGAGAAAAAAAAGGTTTAAAACCACAGATCTACAACAAATTAAATGAACGTTTATTTCCAGTTTTTAATCAATAATAATAATAATAATAATAATAATAATAATAATAATAATAATAATATTTAAAAACAATAATTAAAGATCATCTACAGCAAATTATATGAACATTTACTGTCCGTTTAAAATTACTTACTTTTAAATCTAAAACTGAGAGTAATCCGCTAGTCACCAGGCGATTCTAATAAGATTTTCGACATTTCATGTTAGAAAAAAATATATCTACAGCAAATGATGTAAAAGTTCATTTCCCGTCTTGATTTTACTTTTTAATATAATTTTACAAATAAAAGTAATAACTTGTGTACTAGGTAACTTCGATATTTTTTTTAACATTAAATGTACGTTTATTTTCTGTTTTAAATCACTTATTTTACTTTAAGGGTTGTTTGCCCGATCCTATCACAGAAGGATACCATATGCACTATAGGACCCACAAGATTTGTGTGTCGTTTACATTCTTAGGTATTTAAGAGTATCACACAACATGTTCTGCAGTTATTGTTAAGTCTACATTATTGAAGCACTTAGAATAAAAGTTTTCAGCTGCTTGAAAACCTTAATATCTACAGTCTTTCGGATATTTAATGGGAGCTTGTTATATAGTCAACACAAGGTACTACATGATCTTGGCTAAAAAACTTTGAAACCATCTTTAGCAATTCTTGTGTCGATATGATTCGTTGGCTGCACGATGTGTAGCAATTTTCTTAGATATTTTGGACCTCCGGTTCTGATATCTTGATGAATCATTGCACAAATATTAAACTCTATTCTAGCTTTAATGGGCAGCCAGTGTAATTTAATTAGCATAGGAGTGATCCTTTCTAGGGGGTGGGGCACCTTTTGTCAATATTGCTATTCTGTTTATCATGTTTAGTAATATCTTAAGTCACAATATGAGAAGATTGTAATAGCCAAAGTTACAGTAGTCAGACCTAGTAATAACACAGTTAATAAAAACGGATTTTGAGCGAAGCGAAAAATCTATTTTTGGGTGAGATAGCCATGACGTCCTGATGGAAGGTTCCTTCAGTAACTTCCTAAGGGTATATATGACTATATATGACTACAGTAGATATTCCCAGACAATTAAACTAAAGGTTTCACAGAATTCTAACTTCTGGAACGAGTACCCATTAGGTTTCCCTTTAGGATATCGTATAATAACAGGGGACGTATGCTTAACACGCCACATAGCTACCTGCACCCCACATAGCGTTTACGCTTCGAGGGGGAAAGTGTGGCAAGTATGGGAGGAGCCGTTACAAAACTCTCCTCCTGCGTTACTGATGGAAGTGTAGGCCTACCAGAGAATTAGTGTAACGTGGATTTTTCAAATTTTGGTAGTACCTTCGACTTCCAAACAATATTCCTTTGGTCTGATGACCTTAGAGACCGTGACATCTCCGTTACATGTCACTACCAATGGCATAAACTCTGACACGGCTTCCTGCCCCCCTGGCAGGGAAGTCCTATTTGGACGAAAGGAACATCTCGAAGTAACCTGATGAAGAAAACTCACCTGTAGACGAGGATCTTGTCGGTCTCGCAGACAGATTAGAAAAGTTAAGTACTTGTGTGGGAACAAATATTCCAATTTCTTTAGGTGAGTATATATCAGATAGGAGCAATATTATAACATGAATTATAATAGAGATCAAAATAGGGGCAATAAAACTCTGTAACAGTTGTGTATTTCATATAGTAGGGCGAAATAAGACGCATATGATAGCGAAATTTCTATTTTATTTGAGAAAATATTCGTGATAATATGAAATAAAGTAAATAATTTACAGTAAAAATTGTTGGTTAACAAACATAGACTAAAGACTACATAAGACAAACGCGTGGAATCTGAAAAGAAAGAACTTGCCATTACACACATAAGTTCCAAGGGAACTATAAAGTCTTTTAAAGTCTCAATACACTTCATGTCGAAATAAACATGTGGCACACGTGTTCAAGTCTATGTTACTTCACCTTGTAGAAGAACAGTTTCTCATGACACTAAGTGGCACTTAAAATCACTATGTATCGCACTAGGGTCAATACAGGCACCCGTTGAGTTAGAGTCCCGAAATAACTCACTGTCCTACGCAGTACTAAGCAGCAGATTTTAATACACTACCTTCTGATACCACGAATCTCTTGACTTCGCGCACCTGCTTCGCATAGTGTTTAAAAAACACTCTTGAGGATTTCCAGCCTGTGAAAGATCGAAGGCTTTCGAAATCCATTCCTTGGAAGAAATTTAGGGTAGAGGCGACTCTTCGAGGATCATGACCTGCGGATGTACTTTCAGGATCCGCTCTGCGAATGAAGTAGGTGATTTTCGCTCTTAGTTGTTTCAGTGACAGGTCGCTACCCGATGTTTCTCCTTTAAAGAGTTGTCCTCCGCCAAAGTCTGAAGTTCTTCGAAGATAGACCTTTACACTCTCCACTGGGCATAGAGAGACATCTTCCTTCAGAGGGCAAATTCTCCAGGGACCCCACCTCTTAGTAGGGAGTTCATTCTTAGCGAGAAATGTTGGGTCAGGGAAGAGGGTAAGTTTCCCTGTTTCGGCGAACTGTATCTGGCCCTCTTCTCTAGATAAAGCCACTATTTCACTGACTCGGGCTCCCGAGGCGAGAGCTAAAACGAAAATCACTTTTTGAGTCAAGTCTTTCAGAGGGCAAGATTCATTGTCCAGGCTAGAGGCAAAATGGAGCACCTTATCAAGAGACTAGGAGATGGGTCTCGGAGGGGGTGCAGGACGGAGTCTAGCACATGCCTTTGGAAGTGTGTTGAAGATTTCGTTGCACAGGTCTATCTGGAAGGCATAAAGTAATGGTCTTGTCAAGGCCGATTTACATGTGGAAATCGTATTGGCTGCTAAGCCTTGTCCACGAAGGTGAATGAAGAAGGACAGGCAGAAATCTATGGAGATTTCCGTAGGATTCTTTGCCTTGACGAAAGACACCCACTTCTTCCAGGATGACTCATATTGCCTTCTGGTAGACTTTGTTTTGTATTCCTCTAGGAAGTCTAAACATTTCTTCGAGATTCCAAACCTTTTCTTCACGGCCAGGGAGAGAAAATCATGAGATGGAGGTCTTGGATTTTCCTTGATGAAGCGAAGACAGTCGACTTCTGAACCTGCTAGAAGAAAACTGGGTCCGGCAGAGGGATCAGCTTGGGCTGTAGTTCCAGGACCAGAGGAAACCAGTTGCTCCGGGGCCACTTGGGAGCCACTGGGGCAGCTGTTCCCTTGAAGGTTCTCAGCTTGGAGAGACTTTCAGCAGAAGGTTGGGTGGAGGAACAGGTAAATCTTGGACCATCTGTTCCAGTCCAGGGACATGGCATCCACCGCTTCCGCTTTGGGGTCCTCATATGGGGCCACGTATAGAGGAAGTTGGTTGTTGTCGCTCGTCGCAAAGAGGTCGATCTGCAGTTCCGGGACTTGATGGGAGATGAAGGAGAATGAGTCTGCAACTAGGGACCATTCCGACTCTATGGGGCTTGTCCTCGATAGAGCGTCCGCCGTCACATTGCGGAATCATTGTAGGTGAACTGCTGAGAGGTGCCATCTCTTCTTGTCCGCTAGGCGGAAGATGGGTAATAGCACTTGGTTGAGTTGGGGCGAACGTGAGCCCTGACGGTTGAGACATCTGACCACAATGGCGCTGTCCAGAGTGAGACAGATGTGGATCGAAGGACGAGGGGACAGTTTCTTCAGAGTAAGAAGAACCGCCATGGCCTCCAAGATGCTGATGTGAAACGTCTTGAATAGGGGAGACCATGTTCCTTGAACTTGTCGCTGGAGGGAGTGACACCCGCCCCCCCAATCCTTCTAGCGAGGCATCCGTGTGGATGGTGACCGACAGAGATGGTGGTTGAAGAGGAACTGATCTTTTCAGGTTCTTTGCCTCCGACCATGACTTTAGGAGTGAGCGAAGCTTGGTTGGCAGAGGTCTCTTGAGATCTCTTCGAGCGATGGATGCGTTTCTTCTCCAGACTCCCGATGCATCTTTTACCTGTGCTCGTAGCACTGGGTCTGTCACTGAGGCGAACTGGAGGGAGCCGAACACTCGATCCTGTTGTCGTCTTGAAATCCACTTGGATTTTAGAAGTCTCTTGACAGATCCCGCTAATTCCTTCCTTTTCTTCAGAGGGATGGAAAGACGGTGTGACTGAAGGTTCCAATGGATTCCCAGCCATTGAAACTTCTGAGCTGGAGACAGTCGAGACTTTTCGGTGTTGATTTTGAAACCCAGATGTTCCAGGAACTGGGTCACCTTTTTGCAGGCACGAGAGCATTCTTCTGACGATGTCACCCAGACCAGCCAAGCGTAGCTGTTGGACGATCGTGTCTGCGAGCTTCGTGAAGATTCTTGGGGCCACGTTGAGTCCGAAGGGCAAGGCCCTGAAAGCGTATTGTCTTCGTTGAAGCCTGAATCCTAGGTAGGAGGAAGCCTGGTGATTCGTTGGAATGTGCCAGTAGGCACAGGTCTATTGAGACCGTGTAAGCCTTGTGAGGCAGTAGGGCTCTTATATGTTGAAGAGTCAGCATCTTGAATTTGTTGTTTGCAATGAACTTGAGAGGGGACAAGTCCAGAATGGCTCTGAGTTTGTCTGAGTCTTTCTTGGGAACACAGAACAGTCTTCCCTGGAACCTGGTGGACTTTACCCTCTTGATCACCTTCTTGTTCAAGACTTCTAGGACATATTTTTCCAGGATGGGGGTTGAGTGTTGGAAGAATTGGTGGAAGGTTGTGTTATCCAGCTCCACCCTAGTCCCTTCTTGACGATGCCGTGGGCCCAAGGATCGAAGGTCCAACAATCCTGGAAGTGGTGGATTCTTCCTCCCACCGGAAGCACTTCATTGCTTCTGGTTTCCCGAGGATTTACCACCTCGGCCGCCTGCTCCCCTTCCTCCTCTCCCTCTGGATGGACGACGAGAGGAGTCTTTGCCGGAGCCTCTACCTTTGGAGCGAAAGGTAGTGGATTGCCTTTCATAGGCAGGGGTAAAGACTGATGACTGGGCCACCACCGGCTGAGGGACCAACTGAAAGGTCTGCTGTAGCTGAGCCACTAGCTGGGGAGTAGAGGGTGCCGGAAACTGGCGTTTGGCCTGACGCTGCTGGGGTCTGGGCTTGTTGGACTTCTTCTTAGGCTGAGTAGCGTCATCCTGAGAAGATTTCCTCTTTCGGGACAGGCCCCACTTGTTGAGAAGGTTCCTATTCTCAGTGGCAGCTCTGTCCGCAATCTCTTTCACAAGGCCCAAGGGAAAGAGATATTTGCCCAAGAAATTGGAGGAAATCAGTTTCCGGGGTTCATGTTTGACGGTGGCATCCGCAAACACGAACTCTCTACAGGCTCTCCGGGCCTTGATGAAGCTGTATAAGTCCTTCAGCAAGGTGGCAAGGTGGGTCTTTGCGAGAACCATGTAGAAGCCTGGGACCCGAATGTCCCCGGCCATTGTTTCGAGTTGCACTTGAAGAGACAGAGAGGCAGCCAACCTCTCCTTTGTGTCCTTCTCCCGACGCAAAAGGTACTCGGTGAGCTTGGGGAGGTTCTCGTTAAACGTCAACGTCAGCCTCCAGCTTTCCAACCGTGAACGTTAATTGGATGTCTTTCCAGCTTTTATTATCGGGAGGCAGGGAGAGGGAGAGAGGCCTACATTCCTCCAATGTAAGTCAGGGTTTTCCTTCCTCCACCGCCTTCAACACAGAATGCAAGGCCTTTTCCGCAAAGGGAAAGACCATGGTGGGAGGAGCAAGAAAGGACGGGTGTTTCTTGCTTATGGCCGGCATCTTGGAGTTGGTGTAACCCCTGCTCTTGAGGTAGTCGGCCAGCATAGCTTGAGCCTTGGAGTGGTCAAACACTATGACCTCCTTAAGTTCGGTCTCCTCCTTGGAGACTGGTTTGGACTTAAGACGGATGTAACAGTCCGGGTAGCCGTCAAAACTAGGGTAGAACTCCACCTCTTCAAGGGGGATGGCACCTAGTTTATCATTAATAAAGATGCGTCCAGTTGTGATGGGCATGTGTTTTGCATGCCTCCAGGGATTGGTCACTGAGCAGGAGGGAAGATCCTTGACGGAGATCTTCTTCGGCTGCTTCTTCATGCTCATGATTTCCCTCTTGAGGTCCACGTGCCCCTGGCAGAACTTCTCATCCAGGAATGCCACCAGAGATTGGAGGGTATCCTGGGTGCCCGCCACCGCAGGTACTGCAGTGGCAGATGTAGAGGGGACTGGTTCTGAGACCACGACGGAAGCCACGGAGGGTGCACGGGCGATCTCACCCTCAGAATCAGGGGTCTCCACTTGATCCTCTTCCTCTTCTTGACCCTCAGCCATCAGGGTCCTTTCAGTGTCTTCGGACACATCCGACATCCTCTCCACTTCGTCAATATGACAGCCTTGGAAAGCGTCCAAAACATCCGGTTCAACCATCAGTTGGACGCAGGGGATCTCATCCTTGGGAATAACGGCATCAGCAGATGCCTTAGGAAAGAGCAGGGCTCTCATCTTCTCACTTGGGAGATAAGGCCCCATTGCGTTCTTTTGGAAACCGTGCACCCACTTGCGCAGTTTCTCTCGGGTGTTGTCCCTGGCTTCCGCTGACGGAGGGTTCTCGATCGCCTCATCGAGCAGGCTCTTGCATACTGTGCAGGCCTGCGGATCCCAATAGCGAAGGTTCCCCTTCGAGATGGAACAGCCAGCGTGGGTTCGGCACGCCAGGTGGCCGTAGAAGTTCGGGCAACGAACACCGCAGAAGGCGCTCTCACACTTCACATACTCCTCCTGTAAAAGAAAGAGGAAATGAGTATTTGGAAGTCAATACAATTATGACTTACAGTAATCTTAGATTAGAGTTAAGTTAATAAACTTATAATATAAGATTCCATTTATGTAAAAGCTTAGGATAGGTAAGCTAGAAGGAGGTAGGAAAGACATACTTGTGCATCCCGTCCAGCCAATTGCCACGACCCCACACTGCAACTAAGTCAAGAGGACCGTCATGGGCCCTGGGAGGAGGAAGAACATCGGTGTTGGATTAGCCAAGCTTAGGCTTCCTCTAGGGAATTAGGTATGGTGAGAGGGGGAAGCTGAATTCATTCAGTATATAAGAAAAGGGGGATAAGCTAACCCCCTTATCAGGTTAGGTCCCGGCAAGAGACTGCGCATGGATGCGCATAATATGCTGGAAAGATTTTACTGTACAACTATACACAATAGTTTTCAGTCTAGGGTATAACTATACCATAGGTGTACTGGCTATTATCCATAGCTGCACAATAAAAGCTGCCGGCACCGGGCCGGCAGGAGGGAGGAGTGACTGTCCACTGTAAAGCCAAGATTGGTGGCGCCGGCAGCCTGACGGCATGCCGGAACCTCGTCTGGCGCCGGCAGGTCCCCATCAAGGATGGACCCTTCCAAGCCATCAGTCTATGTGGCAAAGAGAGAAGGTGACACCTTAGGTGATAGCAGATCGTCGGCAAGCCGGCGGCCCCCGGGCAGCCGGTAGATGGCCGGCAACGGTAGACGGACACTAACATCATTCGATGAGGCAGTTGACCGGCAGTAAGAGAGAGAGAGGGATAGGATAAGAGGAGAGAGAGGGAAGGGTAATACCCAGTACCCATTCCTTTCTTCCTCCGGAAGAAGTGTTCAAATGAAAGGGAGGGATGTGACCTTTCATCCGGCAGCAGGGAGCCGGCAGTCGGCTATGTTACCAGTGGCGTCCCAAGGGAGGACCGAAGAACAATCAAAGAAGGTAGGTCCTCCGCCGGCAGACCGACCGACAAATGCTATCCCATAGTTGGACTATATGCGGGAAGCGTAGCAGTACGGACTAACCAACGAAAGGACCATGCCAAACCCACAACCCGCCGGCATGCGGGGGAGTTGTAGGACAGCGGACAGGGGTGTGATGGCTAACCAACACAAAATGGATAGAGGGGGAGGGGAGAGAGTCCTGAGGGGGAGTGTATGTGGGAAGCGTAGCTCCCACCGGCACTCCCAGGGGTGGGGATTCTGTTCAGGGCTAGCCTGTCTAGGTTGGAAGAGTCCATTCTCCAGCCTAGGGTAGGTTAGCACAGAGTAAGTACAGCACTAGTGTCCTGTCCTAAACTATAAAGAAGCAGAATCCCCTTAGACTGCCTAACATAGGCTAGGTGAGCTAGTCTCCTAGACCAGGAAAGGCAGGGGTAGGACAAGTCGCTAGGCCACAGGGAGGAAGGGTCGTAACCCAACCAAGTGTGGACTAGGGGGAAGGGCAAAGCCCCACCACCTTTGCCCTCCAGCAAGGACCAGAAGGAGAGTACATTCTCCTAAAGGAGAGCTGGGGGCGAACGACTGGTACTCTGAGGTTCTGTCCCAAACTCAAAGCGCAGGTACTATGGCAAGGAGAAGGGAAAGAAAAATCCTAGCCTAACCTCCCCGAATGTATCGCGGTTAGGAGGGCTAGGATGTAGCCTAGGCTACCTCAGAGGGAGGAGATTACCTTAGATAAGGTAACTGGAGAGGTGAGGAAGTATACAAGAGCCCTAGCATTAGGTTAGGGGCAAGGGAGTCGACTACCAAGATCACCGAGACCCCTTGTATACTTCCTAAAAGGCGAAAAAACATCTGTGCAATCACTGAATCTTGTATGTTTAAATGCCTATATCTTCATTTCGTAATATAACACTAGGAACACTTATTATATCATGCAAGAAGTAAACATGAACACTTAGGCTATCGAGCCTAGGGGCTAGGCTAGCAATCTAGCATAGGGTCGGCTGACTGTAATCGCCGAAAACGAATACTATCGACATAATATAACTAATTCCTAGCAATGAAGACTAAATAACTAAGGTTAATAATTAGTTATAAGACCGGGAAGGCTGTTCTGGCTAACTAAATAAAGCATGCGAGACGAACAGCAGCGTCGTAACATGACGCCTTCAGTCGGGGCACAGCTGCGCCACAAAACACAAGATTTAAAGATAAAAAATCGTTACTTTACGGTTGGAGCTTATTTAAACAATACAAGAATATGGTACTCAACTTTCCAGAAGAAGACGAGGCTGAAGATTGCAACATGATGAAAATTACTTAGCGAGCACTGGGAAAAAACACCTAGTCAGGGACGCTACGTAATAAGGAATGAGGCACGCGGATGTGACGTCAGTCAAGATGGCGGCCAGCTATGGTGGCCGTTTGTTTACATCGCTAGGTACCGTAACAATAGCGCAGAAAGAGAGTTTTGTAACGACTCCTCCCATACTTGCCACACTTTCCCACTCGAAGCGTAAACGCTATGTGGGGTGCAGATAGCTATGTGGCGTGTCAGAAGTTAGAATTCTGTGAAACCTTTAGTTTAATTCTCTGGGAATATCTACTGTAGTCATATATAGTCATATATACCATTAGGAAGCTACTGAAGGAACCTTCCATCAGGACATCATGGCTTTAGCCCAAAAACGTTTCTTTACAGAATATTTATCAAGATACTTCTTTACAAAAGCAATGTTTCTAAGACAATATCCAGCTAATGTTTCTAAATTATTTCTCTGAGCACTGACAGACATATTAGTCAATTGACACACCTTGGTCATGAAATCAACTAAAATCAGGACCAGGCTGTCACACAACTGTCTTAAGTTGTTTTTCTTTCTAAGCACCATAATCTCAGTTTTATCTTAACTTAGGTTAAGTTGTTTAACTATAATCCATTTCTTAACCATAGTAAGAACGTGGCTTAAAGTTTCTACGATATTGTGTATCACCTGCAAATAGTTTAAACTTAATTTCATTTCTCTAGTACTTTCGATAAAAAATAAGATTGGGCCCATTACACTTCCCTGAGGTATCCCTCTGTTTAATGGTTCATATGATGAGTGAAAGTTTCCAATTCGTAAACACTATTTTTTGTTAACCAATTAATCTTTTAACCACTCAAAGGCTTGATCTTCAATACCGATGGACCGTAAATCATTTAGTAGCAGTTCAAGCACAGGTCTATCAAAAGAAGCACTACAGTAAGGTCGAGTTGTATGAAGATACCACATTCGTTCTCATCCGTCATTTTACGCAGATCATTTACAACTGAGCATATACATGACTGACTATCTTGTAGTGTTTCGATTCTTTCTAAATGACTAACTAGTTGTTCAAGAATTACATATATTAACACTCTGGAAATTATTGATAGATTCGAAATAGGTCTGTATGAACTTTTTTCTTGATGATATACAGCAACTTTCGGAGCCGGTGTATATATGGCCACTTTTTCAGATTTAGGAAGCTTACGCTTATCAATACTAGTATTTAATATTCATGTAATTATGTCGGTAAGACTCAAAAAGTTTTTTTTCCACTCTCTTAATAATCCTGATGACTTCATCTTTTGTTATATTACTAAACCCCAATCTTATCTATGTATCTCGTACAGCACCAACCTGATATAGAATATATGTAAAAGAGACAATTGCATTTCTATTTTGTTTTTAAAGAATTATAGAAATCTATTCGCCAGTTCATGGTTGCTATACTCATCCAGGAACCTTTTTTCATTAACATTTCCCATGACACCATTTAGGAGACGATATAACTTATCCATGTCTGTTGCTACTTCCTGAATTTTTCTCTTATAGTAATCAGTTTTTTCCTCCTCAATAGTTAATGATATCGGCACTTTACGGTTTTGCATACTACTCATGCATTTCCAGTTTTTAACAGACCACTTCCTTTCTTTAAGCCTTTTTTTTCCATCTTTTTCTCTAAAGTTTCCCCATCGAACCAAGGAGATTTAACCCTAACAGTTATAGTTTTTTTCCATCAATGAGAACATGTTATGAAATTTATTTTTCTTCACTTTATTACATAGTTATAAGGCAATCAACATACATACAGCCTATTAAAAGTTCGTTGCGATGGCCGCAGGGAATATTAAGAACATCATTTATTTTCTTTGTAACTTTATCAATAAATAGACAAAGAGAGAAATTTATTTCCAAAGCTTAATCTATTTAGCACAGCGTCTTTCCATCACTTACTCAGTCCAACGTATGCTCAATTAAATTTGTTACACAATCAATGCTATATAGCAATTGATAAGAATTCAATAGCTCACTAAAGGCTGAAACCTGTCGACTCGATGCTCCACCCATCAAAATTTTGAAATATCCACATTTATCTAATTTGTTGTTAACACGTCAATCATTTTAATGAGGATGCAGAACTTCTCAAAAAAGATATTTGCATATGTTCTCGGAGGTTTGTAAACTATTGCGGTATGTTTTTCTTATTTTTGTGAGTAAAGTTTATATCCATATATTCAAAATTGTTACATTAGTTCTTTTTAATCATCTTGAGAGAGACTATGCGAATGAAAAGTCCACCCCCCCCCCCCCCCAACCAATTACTTGCCCTAGTAAGAATATGTATTTGTCGTTATTTCAGTTATTTGTCAAAGTCATTTAGCCATGTTTTAGATATCACTCATACATCGAAATATTTCACATTTATCATTTTTTACTTTCAATTGTTTTATTTCCAGGAGATAGAATATTTGCATAGTCGTAATTTAAGATGTCTTTAGTATCCCTGATCGGCATATTTCTACTAGTCTCGTCAATTCCAAATGTAAAGGTTGAATTAACTATATGATCATTTTTTTTTCAACACAATTTAAATTGGTTCATTTTTCTACTTAGGATTCGACTCGGTGTCATAAATGCCTGCACATTTTACACATTCTTTATCACCAGTCTTGAATTCACAGTCTTTTTCAAAATATCCATATCTTTGACAGTGGAAGCAGGTGATCACGTGGTACCTATGACGTATATTATACTTAAGCCATCGCAGTATAGCTTTGTCGCCATTATCATCAATAGCCCTCCGAACTTCAGGATCCTACTTCAACATGACAAGGGTAGTCCCACCCGCCGCACTTTTCTCGAGGTACCGACTTATTTTCTCTATATTTTAAATACTATCCAAACGACGATTCATTCCTATTCATTGTATACATTACATATCATTATTATTGGTTTTAGTTTTCACATTTTTCTCGCTTCGGTATCAGCAACTATGTTTTGAATCTTATTTACTGCTTCGTCTTGGGTCCTGTCAACAGCGAAATTTAAAAAAAAGTTTTCATTTGAAATTGATCTCGTATTAAGAATTGGTATATGTTTAAGTTCTTTTTCAATCTCGTTTTTCCTGTTAGTGATTCTAGTTGATGCTTGTGTTGACTTAATTACTAGTAGATTTTTCTTTATTTTTTTTTAGTACATGTCATTTTCCCATTTTTGGATCCACCAGTGTTTGAATTTTTATCGTAGCTGATTATTATTCTTCACTAGATTATCTACTTTCGCAGTTGCCTGGATAGAATCCACAGAGTCAACAGCGACACTCCCGATGCTGTTTTCAAATTCAGCAATTTTTGCTTCGTGTTCTCTTATTGTAACGTTTCTCTTCTGCAGCTCTTAGCCCATTTTTGAGATTTTCGTCTCCATATTTTCCTGGTTTTCATTGCAATCCTAATTCCATCTACACATACAGTACAGAGCTTTGGAAGTTTTTCTACATCTGCATCATTGGAATTTATAGCTATATAGACTAACTTCTTGTGGCAGAAACTATAAAAAATTCACATCCTTATCCAATCTTTTGCCTTTCCCTTTGCAGATCCACAAGAGTGGCAATTTCCCGTCATGGAGTAGTTTTATTTTCACTTATATTCTTCCATAAGAACACTACCACTTACTACGACAAAGATTTTAGCTACGAGGAGAGTAAACATGAGCACTCAGAGAGAGAGAGAGAGAGAGAGAGAGAGAGAGAGAGAGAGAGAGAGAGAGAGAGAGAGAGAGAGAGCTGCTGATACGTCTACACTCATAACCTTCCTCAAAACCTTTAGAACATAAATTCAGAAATGAAAGTAAAAAGGATTATGTACAACAAATTACATGAACGTTTATTTCCCGTTGTAATTATAATTTAACTTTACAAATCAAAGGTTTTCTTACCAGGCGGTTTTAATAATAATTTTAACAATTCGCGTAAAATAACGATCATCTACAGAAAATCATTTAAACATTCATTTCCCGTGTTAAATAATTTACTTTTAAATATAAATTTCATAAACATTGTAACTTCAATAAAATCATAATAACTGGGCTATGCTATATTAGAAGGCTTCCTGACCTTTAAAATATCTGGTGTTAAACTTTTATAATGATTCATCCAAGATTAAAATTATCATATATTTATTATAATAAATAATTTATAACCTAAATTTTATCTACATCATCATTACATATTGTAGGACTAAAATGAGAACTATTCGTATTTTGAAAGCCAAAAGATATCTTTTTTATATACATCAATTATTCCCCAAAATATGCATACATAAAAGCAAATGTTTGGTACACATTTTAATCTAGGCTTATAAAAATTTTATCTATGCTGTAATTGATATATATTTTGTTTACTATAAAGAGATACTTCCCTCGTATGAAGAATGGATAAAGTCGTGGCAATGAGTAATTAGCAAACTTGAACTCAAGCTTACCGTGTGCTTAAAATGATTATGAAATCAGGATGTGCATTTTGTCCTTTCTTCCGTGTACAATAAAAGGTCAACTGATTCAAGTTAGCAACTATTGACCAATATAAACTTATAAATTCATTGGATAGAATAGGAAGACAGCATATATGGATAGAAGGATAGAAATAAAAGCATTGTGCGTTCCGTAAGAAATAATTTTTACCAGTTAAGCAGAGGAAAAGAAAACTTTTAACAGATTACCTAATGACTTTCATATTGGAACTACCACTGTAGTATTTGCAATGTTTCTTGCTTCTTATTCGTATAATTTCTGGAAAGTGAACGTATCTTGGCTATATCTCATTCACTTACAGTAGATTCTGTCGCTAGGAGTTGCAACTGGGACAGTAAAGTAGACGGCATTAAAAAATGTAATACATGAGGAAAACTTTGCCATTCTTGTTCAAGGTCTATCTCTTTTATTTATTTTTTTCCAGATGGAAGAAGACCCTAATATAGAAATATAGAAACTATAATTCATCCCAGGATGTTGGTGAGGTCTACACCAATCTAAAATATCCAAGGGAAATTGAACACTTAT
>NC_090739.1:40973162-40990662 GCF_036898095.1 Palaemon carinicauda | reverse complement strand
ACACGGCAAACCTGAAGTTTCTGTGGGTGATACTTATCAATGAAATCAGCCACGTGTTGATGATGTGCTAACATCTCTTTTACTTCAGCCGAACTTAAGATGTGCTCTACCTCCTTGATGTCCTTCGACTCACTCAACTGCGCTTGGAACTCATCATTCTGCACGGCATGCATTGTGGAGGATTAATTTTTGTTTTATTTTTATTTATTTTTTGTTTGCCAAATCCTGAGAGAGAGAGAGAGAGAGAGAGAGAGAGAGAGAGAGAGAGAGAGAGAGAGAGAGAGAAAGAGAGAGAGAGAGAGAGAGAGAGAGTAGGGGTGAGGTAGTCAGTGTATCAATTGTTTATTGTGAGAAAGACTGTCGGTATAAATGAGGTTGTTTGTTTACCTTTAGCTAGGTTAGGGCAGTAAATGTTTCAGAGCGAATGATTTTTTTTATTTGACTGCTGCTAGAGGCGGTTGTGTGTGAATGCTGGATTTACCTTGTTTATAATTTCTTTTCATGATTGTGAATGATAGGAACAGTTTATTATTTATCTTTTATTATAGTGTGATAGTTTAGTTAGCTAGGGGTGTTTGGAAGTGTTTTGTTTTTTCATTTTCAGGCCGTGATTCCTCCTTGGAATTCCTTATTCCTTTGGAAAGCAAAATTTTGTTTGATTGAAGATAGTGTTGATGGCCTGGATTGTCCTAAAGGATTTCCTTTTGACTGCTCTTTGAAACGAAAGACCTATTGATCATCGGACTTTGAATTTGTTTTGGATCTGTTTATTATGTATGATGATGAGGATGATGATGATAATGATGATGATGATTACGCTCACTGCTCAAATTGATTAATACATTTTTGGATTGACTGAGAGTCAGTGTTGCCATAGTGTGGCGTTGCAACCGAGTTGTGGCGTTGGGCTTAAAGGACTGTTAGCCCTTGTGTGGACAAAGGTGTCCACACATATATTATATGTTCGAGTGTTTTTGTTTGTTGGTTTTTGTTAGTGTTAAGTTTTTGTGATTTATTTTGATTTATTTGAATGCAGGTTATTTTAGTATTAAGTGATTACTATAGTTTCAAGGTTATAGTTGTAAGTATGGTTGCTGGTGATTTTTTTTTTTTTTAGAATATTCTAGACTATAAGGAAATATAGTTTTAATGGAATGTTTAGTTTTTCTACCCTTGTTAAAGAGTCTGGTATAGATAACATAAGGGGAAAGTTTGTTTTGTCAGTAGGTGTGATTCAAGGTGTGGGGCTTGTTTTTGAAACATCCTGCCACAGCATCTCCTTGAGTTCCTCAATGGAGAGCTCTTCATGATGCTCCTCAACGAGTTCAGTGAAGTCATCTTCATCGACCTCCAGACCTATGGACTTGGCAAGAGATACAATCTCTTCTACGTCTTCCTCTGCTGCAAGCACAGGTTCAGGCTCGGGGTCAAAACCTTCAAAATCTCTGGGAGAAACAGCATCAGGCCAAAGATTCTTCCAAGCTGAATTAAGTGTCCGTCGAGTTATTCCGTCCCAAGCCTGATCTATGATCTTCAAGCAGTGCACAATATTGAAATGGCTTCTCTAAATTCACGCAAAGTTAAGCTGATGCTTTGTGTAACATTAAAACACTGCTTAAATAAATGCTTGGTGTAGAGCTTCTTAAAATTAGAGATGACTTGCTGGTCAATGGGCTGGAGGATAGGGGGGGAGTTTGGTGGAAGATACAGCACTCTGATGAATTTGATCTGGTCGATGATATCATCTTTGAGTCCTGGGGGGTGAGCAGGAGCATTATCCAAGCAAAGCAAGCACTTTAAAGGCAAATTCCTCTCCTGAAGGTACTTCTTGACAGCAGGGCCGAAAACTTGGTTTACCCATTCAACGAAGAAATGCCTAGTAACCCAAGCCTTAGAATTAGCACGCCAGAAAACATGCAGCATATCCTTATTGACTCTATGTGCCATAAATGCCTTAGGGTATTCGGAATGATAAATCAATAATAGATTTATTTTGCTGTCCCCGCTGGCATTGGCCCATAGGGCAAGAGTCAATTGATCCTTCATAGCCTTATGTCCAGGCATTATCTTCTCTTCGGCGGTGATGTATGTTCGACTAGGCATCCTTTTCCAAAACAGACCGATTTCATCACAATTGAAAACTTGCTGCTCTACGTAGCCTTCATCCTCCACAATCTTTTCGAATTCTTAGCAAAATTGTTAGCAGCCTTGGTGTCCGAACTTGAAGCCTCTCCGTGCCGAACAACTGAATGAATCCCGGTCCGTCTCTTAAATTTTTCGAACCAACCATGAGACGCCTTGAATTCCTCCATCGTAAGATCGGTTGAACTCTTCCCCGCGTCACCCCCAGAGCTCGTCGCCTTCAAGTGACAAATGATCGTTTCAGTAGTAGTATCACCAACAATCTCTTTGTCCTTTACACATATCAACAAAAGGCGTTCCATGTCTTCCAGGATAGGGCTGCGACGTTTTGAAATAATGGTGATCCCCTTTGATGGTTTGACTGCTTTAATGGCTGCCTTCTACTTGATAATCGTCAAGATTGTAGACATATTCCGGCCATATTGTTTAGCCAGATCACTTTCACGCACACCGTGCTCATGTTTTTCTATAATTTCTTGCTTCAATTCTAATGAAAGCAGTGCGTTCTTCCTTTTCTCACCACCACTAATACCTGTGCCGAAACTAAGCTTCTTAGGACCCATGATTATATGTAAAATAAAAAATTAAACGTGAGAAAAGGAAGATAATAAGCACTGTTAGTAACGGATCGAACAGAGGACAACCACACGATGCGCACGAGAACAGAGAACTGACCGACACGACGCTCAATGGCGTCCCTCCGATGTGCTGCCGTCTACTGGAGTAAACAAGAAACTACGACCGACACTTCGAGAAAATTCTGCGCGTATGGCATGTATGGTCTATGTCGGATGTTGGAGCATGACTTCGGGTGTCGAGACGAAAATTTGATCGAATTTTACTTTGGATGTTGGAACAATCATATGTAAAGGCAATTGTATGTAGAGGTTCCACTATATATATATATATATATATATATATATATATATATACATATATATATATATATACATATATATATATATATATATATATATATATATATACATACATATATATATATATATATATATGTATATATATATATATATATATGTATATATATATATATATATATATATATATATGTATATATATATATATATATATATATATATATATATATATATATATATATATATATATATATATATACATATATATATATATATACATATATATATATATATATATATTTATATATATGTATATATATATATATATATATATATATATATATATATATATACATATATATATATGTATATATATATATATATATATATATATATATATATATATATATATATCAAATATTTTCTCGCCTATGCTTTAACTTAAAGAGAAGAGTGCTGAAAGATTTATCAAGCATATTATATGCTTGTTTACTGATAAGAATAATATTAAGTTCCAAGGGTTATAACGGATATATATATATATATATATATATATATATATATATATATATATATATATATATATATATATATATACATATATATATATATATATATATATATATATATATATATATTTATATATATATATATATATATATATATATATATATATATATATCAAATATTTTCTCGCCTATGCTTTAACTTAAAGAGAAGAGTGCTGAAAGATTTATCAAGCATATTATATGCTTGTTTACTGATAAGAATAATATTAAGTTCCAAGGGTTATAACGGAAATATATTGGGTGTGGAATAGAAATACACCATAATCCATAGCAACGTTGGTAAATTGCATGTCAATAGCAACAAAAATATTGAAACTTTTAAGTCAAAAGATCAATATTTCTTTATATCTAACGAAAACCTGAGGACATCAAATGCAAGAAAAAGAGACTGGTTGAGCATCCCAAACTATGAACTTATATTATTGGTACAATAAAACCAATTTTATATTAAAGAATATTTGCGCTAAAATTGCTATTTTTATCCCTGACTCTCTCTATCTGTCTACATATCTCTCTTATGAATGTACTATGCACATGAAACACAGCTTACTTTTCTTCTTATAACCTAAGTACAGAAAACATAAAAATAGAACCCATTTCATGGAGATGCAAAGCGAGCAATTCCCGCCGTCTGCTGTATGATGCTGAGAGCAAATGTCCCTTGTTAATGGCCATTTGTCTATAACATACGAATTGCTCTCATGAAGCAATTCGGAGATATCTGGTTACATATGAAACATATTCGTACAATTTATAAATGGGGACAGATAATGGCTGGGACATTTTTCATCCTGACATTATGTATATTGTCATCCTCCTTGTTCAATATTCTCACCTTGTTTTGTCTGGCATTACCAGATATTATCTCATATCTCATTCTTTTCATTCCACGTTACGCTGTCCAAGTATTGCCTCCTACTGTTCAAGTTCATGAAATAACAAATCATAAATTCATCGGCATCTTAGACAACCACCTCTGATATAGGCACTTGAAACCCGTCGGGCTTGCAAGGATGATTCAACATTATTTCTACGACAAGTCCGAACAAAATAACAGTCTTTGTTGTTAGATATAGATATTAATTATTGGATATGATTATGTGTATAATTTTCTATCGATGTATTTAGCAAGATATATGTTTATTCCTAGTGTTATTAAGCTTGCTCGTTGAATAGACAACATTATATTGTATTCACCGAAACGAATTCGGGACTGAAAGTACCGGTAAAGGATTTAGCAAAAGAATAAAGGGAATTTCAGACAGGATTTTAATTTGATTGAAAAGAAATATACATATTGGAGACGGAGACAAAATGCGTCTCGCAATTCTGTTTGGAACCCCCCCCCCCCCCCAAATTATTTTAACATTCATGGAGTGGGAGATTAAACAGAGGAATCATGATAAGGCGGAAGGCATCACCTAATGATCGGCTAAAATTATAAATTCAATAGCACAAACCATACAAAACAATATAGCTCGAGGCTGCTTTTTAAATATTAATCACATACAAGCTCTTTGATGATAACTATATTGTGAACTTGAGGGACAATTTCTATCGAACTAGCGATATAAACTACTGCCTTGAAGGGAACTAGTTTTATTTCTCTGATAATATAATAACCAAAAGAAAAGTGACAATTCAATAAATGGTCATCTGTATTGAGCAAAAATATTTCTGAAAATTATGTCCACTTCTCGCAACACCTTTATAAAAAAAAATATGGGATGATTCAGTAGTTTTCTTATCTAGAGAATAAACTAGGAAGGGAAAACGTATTTTAAAGTATATTATGATCACGGCGATGACTATAGGCTATTCCTGAGATATATAGTTATGATTATTACTAGCTAAGCTACCGATCTACGTGGAAAATCGGGATGCTATAAGGCCTAAGGCTCCAACAAAGAAAACAGGTAAGGAAAGGAAATAAAGAAACTGATAAAATAGTGTGCCCGAGTGTACTGTCAAGCAAGAGAACTCTAACCAAAGACAATTGAAGACCATGGTATAGAGGCTACGACACTACCCAAGACTAAAGAACAATTATTTAATTTTGGACTGTCCTTCTAGAATAGCTGCTTACCATACTATGATAAAGAGTATCTTTGAGCTTTACTAAGTAGAAAGTCGGCACTGAGCAATTACTGTGCAGTAGTTAACCCGCTAAGTGAAGAAGTATACTCTTGAAAAAAAAAAAAATAAATCATATAGTTCTGCTTGATTAAAGGCTTTTGACAATAGGATATTGGGATGTGTTAAAATTTACAGTGGAGTCACGAGATTGGAGATTTGCCGGGTGTCTAATCAAATACAAAATGGCTCCAGTCACTGCTTGACCATATAGATAAATAGCGCTAAAATCAGAAAGATAAAACTTCATAAAAGCAATCATGCATTCAAGTCAAATTATCATTAAATAGAGACAAAGTGCACATCTAACAGCAGTTGAATTGAATGATTAAATATTATTTCAATCAAACGATTGCACTGTTTGCTCATTTCATAATGAAAGGTAACACTAATCAATTCCAATAAAAAAAAAACTAGGAGACAAATTATATTGTATTTGTCTATACTCACGTTTGTGCTAAAGGTGAAAGGGAGTGAAGAAATGCTCTAAATTAATAATATATAGGAAGTTGTTATCATCAAATATATTCTTCGTGTTAGATGGCTACTGCTAAGATAGAAATTATTTAACAAGTCCTGGTATCATCATCATCACCATCATATATCCTCCCACGCCTATTGACGAAAAGGGCCTCGGTTAGATTTCGTCTGCCGTCTCTATCATAAGCTTTTAAATCATTACTCCTCCATTCATCATCTCCTACTTCCCGTTTCATAGTCTTCAGTCATGTAGGCCTGAGTCTTCCAACTCTTCTAGTCCTTTGTGGAGCTCAATTAAAAGTTTGGTGAATTAATATTTCTTGGTAAGTGCAAAGAGCATGCCTAAGCCATCTCCAACTACCACTCACCATGATCTCATCCGCATATGGCACTCAAGTAATCTATCCTATAGTTTCATTTCTAATCCTGTACTGCCACTTAACTAGCAATATTCTTCTGAGGGCTTTGTTCTCACATCTACAAATTCATTTGGCTATTGTTTCGTTGCTATACCACGACTCATATACATGCAGTAATACCGATCTCACTAAACTGATATATAGACTTATTTTTATATGTAAGTTCAGGCGATTTCATTTCCAAGTTTTGCTTAACCTAGCCATTGTCAGATTTTTTTTCAGTTTTTCATTAAACTCCAGTTTTAAAGATCCTGTATTAGTGATCGTAGTTCATAAATATTTAAATTATTTCACACTTGTGTGACCCGATAAATATCCTGATTTAACGCGGATAACAAAAAGCTATAGAGTGCAATATAGCTACAAGTTTTCGTGAATAATCGGTGATTAGTTTGAGGTCAGAAAAGTGAGATAAAATGTCGGCATAGGATAGTTATCTTGTGAATTACTAAAAATCTGATCAAGATGGCGCTCTATAATACAGGCAAAGCTTGGAGGGACATTGCTGCAATCAGCAAAAGTAAATTCCATGTGTTGGCGAAACAAGAACTTGACCATCTGATAACAGAGGTCGCTAGTAACTCCAACCAGTGTGACGGAAAAATATTCGCAGACATATTGAAACAATATGATCCAACAAACCGGAGCAAATCTGCGGAAAACATCAGCAAAATAATAGAAGAAATTCCAAAGAAGATCCAAGTGATAAGGAGACTTATAAAGAAAGTTTACATCAATCAACACATTCCATCAAAGAACAATAAGAAGTCCAATATGGTGAATATGATGATGAATGCATTGGGAAAAAGAATGCCAAAATGGTGCATTACATGTAAGATATGGTATTCCATTATTACTCCTCAACAACTGATTAGAAAATGCGATGCCTGTCATGTTCCAACACACCCTTCATGTGTAATGTTTATAAATTACATAATTAAATCCATGACCCAAGAGGTCAATGGAGAAGACAGGAGGAGTGTGAGAAACGTTAAGTCAGTCATAAACAGGATGCAAAAGCCAAACCTTGGCAATGTAACATTTTTCATGAAGAGTAAACACAATACAACCATGAGAAAGAGTTGTGTCTCACCGGATCTAGATAGTTTCCTGTATTAATGTTGTGTTTACAATTTTACATAAATGCTGAGATAACTAAGTATACGTTATCATCAGACAATATATTTTAGTTAGTTCTTGTCAACATGTCATACGGAATGGTCATCCGACCAAACCATCTATACTCCTGTAATGGAGCTGCTAATAAACTGTTTTAAAGTTAACTTACTTAGACTTATTCAGAAGAAGTAACCTGCAAGTCTAAAATACATAGCACATTGAAGAGACATTTGATTAGAACCATAATGTGTGTTTATAACAGTACCACACCAACAATTGGTGGAAGCGGTGGGATACTAAAAGAACCAGCTAATCAACTTTAGTAACCAGAGAATCAACAGTAATGAATCTACAATTTTGACGAAGTATCTACGTCCACCAAAGAAATGAACACATTGAATGTAAACTATAAATGTTATACAACTGAGGAACTGGATCTTCAATCAACATCTTAAGAAAACGAAGGACTGCAACGTTTATTAAACATTCAAGAATCATATCCAAGAAACATCACAGTCAACAATACAACGGGAAATCGGACCGAAAACATTCACCCAAACAGCTAAACTCTCGCAAACCAGTGAGAGAGAGAGGAAATGACGACATCGCCCTTCGCCCATATAAACTCAAGCTAAGTACATTTCTTTATTCATTTCAGTTTTAGACAGTGAAGTGTAGTTATCAGGAGTCGATCGTCCATTATTGCTGGGGCGAGTTGTTTGCTAATCTTCATTTTTTCTTTCATTAAAGGAAACTGTATTCAACTTCGAATTCTCATCTAGAATTTTTTTTTCTCTGTGCTAATTCCATTTTCTTTCAGAAGTTCTCGGGAAATATCTTTATATTAGTATCATTGTTTTGGGGATTGTGTTATAATCTTTATTGTATAGTGCTTATGCGTTTACGCAGTGGACGTCTGTATTCGTATAGATATTTTGATAGGATTGCAAGGAGTCGTAGAGATAGAAAAAGAAGTAAAGTAAACATGACGCCTCCTGTGAGTCCGAGTAACCCCACCCCCGGACCTAGTAACCCCATCCCCGCTCCCATTGTAACACTAGTAAATGCCCGTTCAGCTATCCTTCCTTTTCAAGGTCGGGTCAATGGGTTCTTACCACAGAATGTCGAGTCGTGGATTTCTTCCGTCAACGCTCACTTAAATGCTAAACAAATCATAGACCCATTTGTACAATTACAAGAAGCTAAAAGTTTTATAGACTTTTCTAAAGGAGATGCGAGTGCGTACTTGAGAGGAGTTTCATTTCAAGAGGCAGTTACATGGGATGATTTCAAAGTTAGGCTACGTGCGATCTATGGCGGTGAGGAAGCCTTAGATGTAGTTTTAACATTAAAAAATACACTTAATCAAGCCACTTTGACTCGGCTTAATATCATAGAGAGAGCAGCTCTCATTGCCGATAGGCTAAACGAGTATAAAGATATTTTGGGTAATTCCACTTGGGTTACTAGAGATAACATCTCCGTGAAAGATTTTTTACGATTAATGTATTTAACCTGCATGACACTTATGTTGCCAGAAGCTTTAGTGCGGTGTTTTGATAAAAAGTTAACGCCCGAAAGTACAGAATTGGATGTGTATAAACAGATAAAGAAACACATGGCTAAGTGTACTGATCTTGATCCCTTGTTTACACAAGTTTTTGCAAAAAATTAAACTAAGCCACAACAAGTAAACATAGTTAATAATAGTCAAGTTGCAGGAATGACGTGTTATAATTGCAAACGTCAAGGTCACTTCATCGCAGACTGCAGAACGCGATATTGTTCGTTACATAATAGTTCATCTCATTCATATAGTCGATGCTATTCGCGTAATCAACCACAGAATCCTAGAAATACAGTCAATTCCACAGTCAGTTCCCTATGGAAATAAAAAGAAAAATCCTCAGTTCAATAAGAAGAAACAGCCAAATGTCAATGCAGTTCAGAATCAAAAACAAACAAACAGTTCTTCAAATAACTCTGATCCTGGGCCGTCTAGCCAAAACTCGCAAGGTCAGACTAATTTTCAGAATGTGTAGAGCAAAGCAAATACCACAAAATTAACTCCAATGGGGAAGAGAGTGATGGTGGGTCATTCATATCAACATCAGTAATATTAAATAATCAATTTAATGTTTTATCAGATCATTGTGAGGCAATAGATTTTCCTATGAAACACACGACCGAATCAAATAAATCAGTGCATGCTCCCGTAGATTTGCAACAAATTCACACAATAATAAGCCAAAATGAGTTACGACCAACATTATATGCTGTAAATTTAGAACACCGATCCTTTAAATTATTTTTTGACTCTGGTAGTCCACATGATATCATGGATTTGAGGACACATCATTTGTTGTTTTTGAACTTCCCTATAGAGAAGTCTGGAGTAAGGCTCTCGGGTATAGGAAATAATGAATTAAATGTAATAGGCGTACCTCATGTTCAGTACAAGGTCGGTAAGCGCACGTTTGCCGATACCTTTGTTGTTGTACAAAACATTGATATGTATCCAGCTGTAATTATAGGATACCCGTCTATGGGCAATCAAAACATTATCTTAGCCCCTGCCAAGCACGGCTTGTATATCAAAGGAAAATTCTATAAGTCTTCTAATACCTTAAAATCAGTTTTGGATAAAAAGGAGACGACAAATAAAACAGTGACGTACGTTGAAGAACCAATAACTTGTCTCATTAATAAAGAAATAATATACGCGACCAACAGAATTCTCGTTCACTTGTAATATAATCTTGCACGCAATCTATCGAGCCGAACGTACCTTCGAATTTAATAGTGCAAGTAAAGAAAACGTTATCGGGATCTGAAATATTAATCCTTTCCGACACTTTGAAAACTAACGGATTGTCCGTCACACAAGCTCACAACAACAATGTAATATTGAAGTCTGTAATCATTTAAATACCACTTTAGTAATTCACAAAAATCAACATGTCTTGGATGTAGAAGTTTATAAACATCATATTCTTACCGTCGCTGAAATCAATCACGCTCAATCAGTTGCGGATGAATCCCTTTTGCAATCTATTGAAAATAAAATCAATAAAGACATTCAAGAAGAAAAAATTCAGCAGAAATTTTTTTGACTTTTAACTGAATATCATGATGTTTTTTCCACTACGGATGGATCCTTAGGAAAAACAGATGTTATCAAACATCAAATAAGCTTAAAGGACAAGCAGAAAATTATCTATGTACCCTCGTACAGACTCCCTGTGAAATTCCAGAATGAGATAAATGATGAATTAGGTAAAATGCTAGAAGAAGGAGTCATTAGGAAATCGAACAGCCCTTATAATTTTCCATTAATAGTTGTACCGAAAAAAGATCGAACATGGCGTATCTGCGTAGATTTCCGTCGCCTAAATGAGGAAACGATCCCTGATCGATTCCCAGTGCCATGTACTGACGATATTTTATCTTTGTTAGGTCAGAATAAATATTTTACCAGTTTGGACTTACTTAAAGGCTTTCACCAGATATCATTAGAAGAAAATAGTATCCCATACACTGCCTTCAGCACAGCCAGGGGACATTATGAGTTTTTACGCATGCCTTTTGGTTTACGTTGTGTTCCCATAACATTTACTAGAATGATTAACATAGTGTTTGGAGACTTGCTAGGGGATATATTGCATGCCTACATGGACGACCTTGCAATCTTTTCCAATACCTTAGAAGAACATCTACGTAAACTAGACTAGTACTACAGAGACTAAGACAACATAACTTAAGGGTAAAGATTAGTAAGTGTGAATTTTTCAAAACAGAATTGGTCTATTTGGGTTTTACGGTGTCTAGCCAAGGTCTTAAAATATTCCACGATAAGGTGTCGGCTATCCGTAACTTTCCGATACCTACTAATGTCAAGGGAATACAGCAATTTCTGGGTTGTAGTGGATATTACAGGCGTTTTATATGCAATTATTCAATACTAGCCGCTCCCCTAACTGATCTTACGAAGAAGGGTGTAGATTTCATATGGTCTGAGCAGCATCAACAGGCGTTTAATACCTTGAAAGATGAACTGTGTAGTTCTCCTATCTTAAAATTTCCTGACTTCGGTAAGGAATTCTTCATTGCAACAGACGCCTCAGACTTAGGAGTAGGTGGGGTATTGCTTCAGTTTTTCCTGATAGCTTTTTATTCACGAAAACTGAGAACTTCCGAAAGTAAGTATGCAGTAATAGACAAAGAAGGGCTAGATATTGTTAATTCACTAGTGCATTTTAAGTTCATAATATATGGTTATCCCGTCAAGGTTCTTACTGATCATAGACCCCTAACCGACTTCTTTAAAGGCTTTAGTCACAACCACAAACGAACTCGGTGGCATTTGATCATTCAAGTCTTTGGCGCGAGAATCGGGCATTTACCTGGGAAAGCAAATATCATTGCTGAATCATTATCACGCAACCCCGTGTCATCTTGTACAGAGCCATTAGCTGAATTAATAGATATATCAACATCCATGCCTATTGTTAAAACTGTATCTGAACAGGAAGATCTGGGCTGGAGCACTGAATTATTACAGACTGAGCAAAGAAAAGATCAGAAATTGGAAAAAATTATAAATGCTTTGGAAGGAAATCGTATGGAAAAGGAATATATAAAGTATACGCAGCAGAATTATATAATCAAAGACAATATTCTATGTAGATCCGTGACAAGGAAAACCCGCAATACACCACATGTGACTAACGACCAGGTAGTGGTACCAATCTCACTTATATCAACTGTCCTAAATTGGTTGCATGCAAATCCATTGCATGGACACCAGGGGTTCTCCATAATGTCACAGAAAGCCAAATCATTGTTTTATTGGCATACGATGCTTACAGATATAAAAAAAAACACATAGCTAATTGCCGCACTTGTCAGGAAAACAAAGGGCACACGAAAACACCTGTCAGCCTAGGGGCTTATCCCGTGCCCAATCAACCCTTTGAAAGGATACATTTAGATTTATTAACAGGATTTTACGAGTCAGGCAGAGGAAATAAGCACCTCTTAGTAATTGTGGATGCTTTGACTCGATATACAGAACTGATAGCGCTTAAAACTAAAATTGCGATTGAATGCGCTAGGAAGTTTTACGAGTGTTACATTTGTAAACATGGAATTCCACACATGATAATCTCAGACTCGGGTGGAGAATTCAATAATCACTTCCTTACCTCATTGTGTGAATTCCTTGGCATAAAGAAAATCAATACCATGATCTATCACCAAGAGTCGAATGGGCTAGTGGAAAGAGCGAATAGGAAGGTTTTAAACATATTAAGATTAGCACTAGGGGGATCAGACCCCAACTGGGATATTGCAATACCTGCGGTACTAAGTACTCTGAATTACTCATATCATATATCAATTAAAATGTCGCCGCACGAGGCATTGTATGGTACCCCAGTTAGAACGCCTTTCCATGTATCAACGCCTACAACTAATTTATCAAATCCTTTAAAAGAATGTATAAATGCAAGCAAAAGTCGTTTTGATATCCTTCGAAAGAATTTAGAAAAATCACAAATCATAATGAAAAGGAATCATGATAAAATAGCGAAGCCAACTAAAACATATACCGTGGGTGATAATGTATACATACAGGTAAATGTACGTAAAGGACTCAATTATAAACTAACACCTAAGGTTGAAGGCCCATTCAACATTTTGGAAACATTAACGGCCAATAGATTTAGAGTTCAAAACGTATCCCAACCCACTGATGAGAGAATTGTACCGTTGGCTCACATAAGAAATTAAAATAAGAGAGAAGGAAGTGAGGGAATTTTTTTTTATTTTTATCTATGAAACTTATATGTTAACATTTTTTCTTCTTAATACAGGAGTAATTACATATATTTTTCTCATTACAGGTTTCCAAGATGAAGTTTTTATTGTTAGGAGTGATATTGTTCGCTCAGACATCTTTCTCGTGTGGGAAGAGCTCTAAAACTAAAAGTATAGATTTTAAATATGGTACTATAGTAGAGAGAACAGAAGACGTATTTATTACTGCAAGTAATATAGTTATAGAAGTACGCATGCAAGCAATTTTTCTCCGAGAGAATGACGTTACTAGCTTAAAGAGCGCCATTTCAAGGTTTGCTGCTTCATTAAATGAAATGCATAAAAGATACTTTCCCTTTAATACAGAGAGTTCGCTTGCACCGACACTAAAAGTGGCAGAGATGCTATCCCGCGACTTGCAGAATAAGACTTACGAGGCAGAATCTTTGGCTCGTGACCTTTTGATGTGGACAGTAAAACACACTAACCTTGAAAAACGTAACCCGTTTATTTTTGCTGCACTAAATATCTTTTGATCTGTTGCAAGTTTAGGCTTAGTGATTTAAAATTGTCTTAAAATTAGTAATCAAAATAAGAAAATTGAGTTTTAACACATGAAAACGAATTAGTTTTATCAGAACTAAGGAATCAGTTAACTTCAATCAATCAAATTATGAGTTTGGTGAACGAACATTCTAGTAATATCAGTCAGAATATTGAAGTACAAGACTTGTTGGCTGAGTTAACGTAATATAATTCAAAAATAGATCATATCCATAATAAAATTGCACATTTCATTGAGAAATCAAAAGACTATGTGGAAGCTATTACGTTAGCGACTAAAGGTGTTCTCTCACCGCATTTGTTGCCGATAAAAGACTTAACGTTAATTCTGGAGAACGGACGGGAGAAAATAGGTTATATTCCTTTGTTAGACGCACATAAATTAGAATTTTATTACAGCCTAATTACAGTAAGCGTTGAAAATTACAGGATTATGATTACAATTCCCTTTGATTCTTCCGATGCCTGGCAATTATACAGGATATCACCATTTCCAACTTTCATGACAAATAACTAAAGCCCAGGAATATCCAGTTTGACAGGACACTTATTGATTTCCCCTGACAAGGAAACATATACGGTCATTAAAGACTTAAATAAATTAACTCACTATTCAAACGCAATGAATAAAAAAATATGTACAGCTGACTCCTTTGAATTCCACAAAAAATCAATGGATTCATGCGAGTTAGGTATAGTGCTAAACGGTGCTCTCTCCCATACACATGAAAATTGTCTGAAAAAACTTTATCCCTTTGATGATAATAAGTTCAATTGCAGACTGAACAACGGCTAATGGATACGATACGACAAGGCCGGCTTCAATGTATCATGCCCGGACGGATCCACGTCCTATTCCCAAATCTTCGTTGCAGCAGATGGTTGCATCGGTACGTCCACGAATTACACGGTCCGAGGAATTAACACTATCATTAGAGAACGGGCCTACTTTGCAAATTTCACGTGGTCCACTACCATGCCATCTTTACCTCTCCCATACAACGCACGAGTGGCTAAGCGGTTGATGAAATTAACCAAGATGGACCACCCGTCGCCGATTTATGCAGATCTTCGTTTCTACGTGTTACTAGCAGCAATCAGCGTTACGGTGATGATATTTATCTCCGTTAACATCTTTGTTTGGCGTAGGTTAAGGCATAGACAGATGGAGGTCAAACAGAACGTTTTGCCATGTCCAGACAAAACTCCTTGTTTGTTTCAATTTAGAACCGTTTGAAATTGGCCTTTTCATTCGCTCGCAGGAGTAAAAGTTGTTTGGAATAGTGTTGTGCACGAAAAGCGGTCAGTACGCTAGTAATATGTAGTTGAAGAGACTCTAAGATATTTGCATTTTGAAAACATTTGAAAAAAAAAAAATCTTTTTTGGGGCACCTAATACAATATATAAGCCCTAGATGTTAAAATAAAGAATCTATGGGCATCTAATAAAATATATAATCACTATATATATATATATATATATATATATATATATATATATATATATATATATATATATATATATATATACAAATATACGAAACCGTGGTGCGTGTACGTACCAGGAATTTTTGTTTGTGCACTGAAATTATACCTTTACCAAGATAATAAATATTCCTATTAGTTACCGTATTATAATAATCTGTAGTTTTGACAAAGGTGACAACTATTCTTTAACAAGTTACCGAATCATATGTACATCAGTATTTTTGGGGGGGGTACCATATAATCATTTGCTAGCAATGTACCATATAATAATCTGTATTTTCCATGCATTTTTCTTTGTTTATGACAATGTCTGTTAGGTATGTATTTTTTTTTTAAATGTACCTATTTGAACATTCATCCTTAATCACTTGTTTATGGCTAAAGGTAAATATATATATATATCCAGTAACACTCCTAGTGAACATATTTTTAGTTGATGGTAGCTGTCCGAGCTAATGTAATGTTTATAAATTATATAATTAAATCCATGACCCAAGAGGTCAATGGAGAAGACAGGAGGAGTGTGAGAAACGTCAAGTCAGTCATAAACAGGATGCAAAAGCCAAACCTTGGCAATGTAACATTTTTCATGAAGAGTAAACACAATACAAACCGTGAGAAATAGTTGTGTCTCACCGGATCTAGATAGCTTCCTGTATTAATGTTGTGTTTACAATTTTACATAAATGCTGAGACAACTAAGTATACGTTATCTTCAGACAATATATTTTAGTTAGTTCTTGTCAACATGTCATACGGAATGGTTATCCGACCAAACCATCTATACTCCTGTGATGGAGCTGCTAATAAACTGTTTTAAAGTTAACTCACTTAGACTTATTCAGAAGAAGTAACCTGCAAGTCTAAAATACATAGCATATTGAAGAAACATTTGATTGGAACCATAATGTGTGTTTATAACAGTACCACACAAACACATGTGCTGAAATACAGCAAAAAATAAAGAATAGAGACACAAAGGTATTCTGCTCAACAAGCTTAGTCTGGATCGAAAATATAATTAAGTCGAGACTAAATCTGCAAATAGTTGAAGATAAAGAAGAGGAAGAAGAAGAAGCAGAAGAAGAAGAAGAAGAAGAAGAAGAAGAAGAAGAAGAAGAAGAAGAGAAAAATGAACTGGATATGTGTAAAGATGCAAAGGAAATCATTGATATAACTTATGATGCCATCCAACAACATACTTACGAAGCAATAAATTATCAGATGGAAACAAATAATAGACCCAAGAGACTCTACCCGGACTTACATACTTTTAGGGAAGAGCAAGAACCAGGAGAAAAAGAAAAGAAAGAATAGTCTGCAATTTCCTGAAAAGAGGGAATTGCAGATTTGGCGAAAGATGCTACTACAAGCATCCAAAGATAAACCATAATTATGAATTATATGGTAAATGTGCGTATTTAGACGGATATGGAGACGAATACAGAGATCTCCATCCAAAAATTTGCAAAAACCTAAAAGAAAGAAAAGGATGCAAATTCAACAAAAAATGTCGATATATGCATCTTGCAACCATGAATGAAAGTAAGAAAACTCAGCAAACAGAAAAGAAAAATGAAAGCAAAAATGAAACAAAAAAAGAAACATAAAAACAAGCCGAGTATATACCGCGCTATGCACAAAAGGCCCCAAGATATGATGTCTTTCAACCCAAATATGCACATTTAGAGCCCAACTACAAAGAATGCATTTATAATGCAGGGGTTGGTGCTGATAATGGGATAATTGCAGGCATACACACAAAAATAAATATGAAGGCGAAAGAGCAAATATAGCAGAAAAATTTGATTTTTTAATGGCAGAATTCCAGGAAATTAAGAAAAGAAAATCATATCAGAACAGGAAGGAAGCATGGGAAAATCCATATTACCAA
>NC_090739.1:40960662-40968162 GCF_036898095.1 Palaemon carinicauda | reverse complement strand
GTACCGTACCTTAAGCTTAGCTATAAGATTACGCATTGATATTTCATATTTGGCAGCTTCGGTGACTGCACAAGTAGATATCTAAGGTAATTGGCATTTCAATCTGTAACATACCTTACGTGTGTGTGTGTGTATGTCTGTAATTATACAAGTGATATGTATGCACATTACAAACATTTATAGCATTAACCATATAATCTAATATTGTTCGTTCTGCTTCTCAAATTTGCTTGATTATGAACGAGCCTTCTGTTGAATACTGATCATGTTGTTGGGCTAAGCAGTCTGTTCTTTGTTATAGGCATAGTACCTACAGGAGCAAAAAAAAAAATTATTCTGATTTAATAAGTTTCTGAAATTTCCTATTATAATCATTTTCATCCTATGTGGACTGAACAATTCGATGCAGTTGAAAAAGAATGATAATTTATGGTCAGAGTTTTTGTATTTACAAATCAAAAGACAGAATCCCTATTAATCTTTTTTTATTTCAAATGTTTATAACGACTGAAAGTAAAGTATATCTTATCGAGTTTTTGTTCGTATGACATAACATAGACATAATATCTGCAAATTGAAAACACACCTTTCTTACTTGGAATTCGAACTATACACACACACATACATATATATATATATATATATATATATATATATATATATATATATATATATATATATATATATATATATATACTGTATATATGTATATATATATATATATATATATATATATATATATATATATATATATATATATATATATATATATATACTAAGACTAGCGAATTACGTAAATTCCTGAGCTTCAAACCTCACCTACTTTATATTACATAATCTGTTACAAAGGAGAATATCTCCGAGCTCTGAGAAAAAACTCCCTAACGATAATAAATATGAACACTGAATATCTAAAGGTCTCTTTACATTACACTCAAAACAAAACTAGGTAATTACTTTTCTTTTAACGGGAACTATGCTGAAATCATCTTCTTACTTCGGTTCTTAGTCAGGGGATACGAGCAAAGCACTGAAATAAGTATTGGTGACCGAAATAATACAAACTTTGCAGAAATATAAATATTCTATAAAAAAGATAACAATTAAAATAGAAACTACCAAAAATAAATCACTCGAAATTTAAATCTGAACTAAACCTTAGACTAAGACAAAAAATAACATTTGAAAAAATTATACAAACACTTGTTTCCATAGAAATAATTTATGCAAATGCTTAATTTTGACAATTAATGAAAAAAGTTGACACTAACACTAGAAAATAAGCAATAATTAAACTAACATATACGTAACTGTTACACTTACGTCCTTTGGCTCACACACGGTTACTGAATGGTTAAGCAAAAATAAATACACTTCACTTTTTAACCTAATCTCACAGGGCCAGTCACAAAAACCAATTAATTTTTATAATACACCGGTACTCACATATACACGGCACTTCTTACAACTTAAGCCACAAAAATTCCAATGTTTGAACAATTTATTGATAGATTGACTGAAAGTTTTCTGGCATCCTGACATCTAAGGTCACTGACGCCAATAGCATTTATTGTATATGAAAAATAAGAGAGAATTCAATTAAAACCATGAAAGTTAAGATGTCATTACAATAGTGAAATAGTTTTCGGAAGACCTGCTTCTGAAATAAATCTAAAAATGCCTCTCATATAGTACGACACATCATGTCCAAGAATCTTGGCAAGGATGAACCTGCCATCCTCACCTCGAGCCTCAAACAGATATCTATTTCCTAAGTTATTATAATCAGGGCATTCGGTCAACAAGTGCCTCACTGTTAAAGGTACTAAACAGTCATCGCAATATGGTTGGTGTTGGCCTTTCAGCAGAAACTTGTGTGTCAACTGAGTGTGACCAATACGAAGACGACAAGGAGTCGTCTCCCATTTTCGGGGTATCGTACTATACCTCCAAGGTGATATGACATTTGTTACTTCACTCATTTTATTGCCATCTAGATTATCCAAATGGTATTGCCATTTATTACAAACCAATTTCTTGATGTAAGGTAGGAAGTCATTACAAGGAATGGGATACCTCCTTGATAGCAACTCGGATGCTGCATTCTTCATTAGTAAATCTGCCTTCTCATTCCCAGACACACCTACATGTGCTGGAACCCAACAATATCAAACTGTTATACCTCTCCATTCAATAATAAAAATCCATTCTAAAATCTTTGAAACTAGAGGGTTACTAGAATTAAAAACTTCTAAAGCTTGAAGAACACTCCTTGCATCACTAAAAAATGTAAAATTACCCTCCTTTTCCAAAGCTATTTTCTCAATAGCGGTTAGTATGCCATACAGTATGGCAGTAAATATGGAAGCAGTTAGAGGAAGTGCACCTCCACAATTAAAGTCAATACAGATTTGGAGCCATCAGAATATATAAAAGTCAATCCCCTATGTTCTGCAACATGTTTCATAAAAAGGGACCTGGATTCTAAGTCAGTCGTATTCTTCTTAACTCCAATAGAGTATTCACAAAAAGATACGTCAGGTAATTTCCATGGAGGCATTGATGATACCTTGAATGGAAGCACCTTAATTCTAACTGTATCCAAATTGTTTAATAATTGTTTCACCCGAAACCCATAAGGTTGAGGAGATTTTGGGTGCAACTCAAAGTATGTTGAGTGCCTTACAAGGCTTGCAGTCTGAAAAGCTAAAGAATTAAGGAGTCTTTGCAATCTAAACCAATACCGAATAATAGAGGACACTCGGTAAAGGTCTAGACTCTAGACCTTTACCGAATGGTGGGGAGTTGCCTCTAGACTCTAGAGGCAACTCCCCACCATCAACAAGGAGACTTGTGATGGGTGAGGCTCTAAACGCTCCTGTGGACAATCTAATACCAGCATGATGTATAGAAACTAATATTCTTAAATGGCTTGGGGTTGCTGAGGAGTATATTTCGCATCCATAACTATTTTTGGATAAAATCAAGGCCTTGTATAATTTTAAAATGGTATTGCGGTCTGCCCCCCATGATGTATGGGACAATACTTTTAAAAGATTCAGAGCCTCAAGACATTTTGCTTTTAATGCTTTAAAGTGAGAAACCCATGTAAGCCTACAATCAAATATCAACCCTAAAAATTTAGCTTCATTTGCACATGGGATCCGTTGACCTTTGATGTATATATCCGGGTCTGGATACGACAGAAATGGACAATTTTAGTTTTATTTAACGAGAACTTAAATCCATTCATATCGGCCCACTGGATAATTTTGTCAATAGAGAGTGGTATTTTTCTCTCAACCATTGCCATTCTAGTTCCAGCAAATGATATGGAGAGATCATCCACAAATAATGTTGCGAGAACATCCCGGGGAATGACTGAGGATATCCCATTAATTACTGGTGCAAAAAGTGTTACACTCAGCACACTACCCTGAGGAACTTCTTCCTGGCATTTACTCTCTGATAGAGCTTCCCCCACTCTCACTTGAAAAACTCTATGTGAAAGAAATGACTGAATAAATAGTGGTAGCTCTCCTCTTAATCCAAACTCATAGATTCTTTTAAGTATACCTTATCTCCATGTGGTATCATATGCCTTTTCAAGATAAAAAAAAGACTGTCACATGGTGCTGTTTAGAAGCAAAGGCTTCACAAATGGAGGACTCAAGTCGTATCAGCGCATCTGTCGTTGAGTGCATTTTTCTGAATCAACATTGAATGAGTGATAAAATACCCTTCTTTTCAAGGTACCACATCAGTCTTACATTGACCATCTTCTCTATGATTTTGCATAAACAAGATGTTAATGCAATTGTCCTATAATTTGCTGCTAAAAACTAGTCCTTACCGGGTTTTAAAAAGGCTAAAATAATGGCTAATTCCCAAACACTTGGATAGCTATGATCATGCATATTCTATCAAAAATGATTAAAATAAATAACTTTGTATTAAAAGGTATGTGTTTAATTATTGCATATGGAATTCCATCGGGTCCAGCGGCCGTATTGTTACACATAGCAAGTGCAGAATCAAATTCTCTTTCATTAAAAGGAGAATTGTACGACTCTTGCTTTCTTGTTGCGAAATTTAAAACTTTCTTTTCTTCAATGCTTCTATACTGGTGACCAGGAGCTGCTTCACACTTGCACGATACATTTAAAAAATTGTCAGCCAGGGCATTGCTAACTTTGGTTGCTCCAGTCATATACTGGCCATTTACCCTTAATGCTGGTGCTGGGTTTAGGGTGAATTTGCCTGCTACCTTTTTGACTTTCCTCCACACAGATGATGTTGGTGTTATACTGTTAATGGAGGAAACGAATGACATCCAAGACTGGCGCCTAGCTTCTTTCATGGCACGACAGAACTGTGCTCTACATTTCTTGTATATGACTAAATTCTCCTCAGTACGGCAGATGTGCAATTGAGTTAAAGACTTTCTTGTGGCTCTGTTCAGGGCAGTTAGTTCTGATGACCACCGGGGAACTGGTCGTCGTCTGAATATCCCTGTTGTTTTGGGAATGGAATACACTCCTGCTGTGTGAAGAGTTCCATTAAGTTTGAACAAACACTATTCACATTCGAGAGAAAACACGTTGCACATTTGACATTTAACACTATGCATGTTGGATAGGAGATACGTAGTGGCTGGATAGATGCTGGTGAGAGGACTAGCGGAAGTACAAATCTTGTGTGATGTCAGCCTGGATCTCTCTTCCTGTGCATTGCTAGGCCCTATATATATATCATCTTAATTTATTCTAGAAACCTCTAATTATTAATTCTCGTAGCATGGGGGTACGGTCCAGACAGCCTCCCAGCATGTCAGCTTGGCAGCTTTTAAAGTAGGGTACTATCGTTGCTCGATGAGGCATCGCTCTCAGCTAACTCCGACCCCCTCCTCTCGTAACATTAAAGAAGAATAAATTTTAGTCTAGAATCTTCATGCATTTTCCAACCACATGGAAAAATAACGGAATCCTTAGCGTGTATATCATACATACCCTTTAACAAGAATACACAAGACTTCGTAAGAAAACTACGTAAAATAAAAATCTAATTCATTAAAATAATGTAAATTTACATATACGGAACTGAATGAAAATACAACTAAAGGAATGGCGACAGTCTTATGTAATTCACATACATTTACTTAATCCTACCTGAGTGGGACCCACCACCTTACGAGCTGTTTATACAGCTCTTAAATACACAAACAAAATATGTGAATAAATTATTCTACTCTTATGTAGACCAGCTTCGTAAGAGTATACACACACACGTATATATATATATATATATATATATATATATATATATATATATATATATATATATATATATATACACACAACAGTTTTAACAACAAATTCAGCAATTTCTAGTTCACTGCAGAACAAGGCCTCAGACATGTCCAGTTTTCAACACCATTGTTAATTTTTACTGGAATCAGCTAGCTTTCTTTTGCTTTGTTATCCCCCATAAGACTAAAGAGGTATTTGTAAGTTGGCAAATCTTGATTTTGTTGGTACTTATTGATATTAATATGTATAAGCTTAACAGTGTAGTTCTTAAAGATAATTTGTCTTTCTCTTATTTCCACAAACACACTCACATTAGCACAAATTAACATGCACGCACATGCATGTAGGTGGTCAAACTAATATTACACATAAAAAAAACAAATCTCTCTTTCTCTTTCTATACCCACGTACGTAACATGAACAGTCACACGAGATTTCCTAAGCATGAGAGCTACATCTTTTATTGCATATTCTGTCACCTAAGCAAGTGTATGAGGCACATTCTCCTGGTTGAGGTGCATTCTAGATTAATTGAAACTAGTATAAAGGATGATATAATAGATGCCCTTATGTTGATTTTAAACTAATGCTTGATTTGACGTTAATGAAAGGTATTTTCCATATACTGACTGCCATTATGAATATTCAGAAGATTTTTTTTAGTTATTAATTATTTGGTAAAGTTAGATATTGGTTTAAGTTCCACTGATAGTTATTAGCTTCTATAATTTATTCATCCTTGAGAAAAGAGGTCACGGTTTGAACAATTTGTATGTAAAGGTTCATGATATTGGGAAATATTCTGAGTGAGATTTCATGCATAGTATTAGGCCGGGTGCCAGGACCACCCCTAAGGATGTTTTCTGCTAACTTTTTTCTTAACTCGCATTTCTTGGTATCCTATGTTTTGGGCTGTCAAGAACATAGTAACCACCCTCAACTCGGGGCAGTTCTCTCATAAGGGGCCAAAACATCATTTTGCAGGGACTATTGCAATATATCAAGAAACATATGTAGAACATAAATTATAATAGTATAATATTTATTTTGAAAGTAATACAAAATGTACACAGACAAACCGAAAAAATCTGATTTTTAACGTATTTTACTTTGGAACCGAAATCCTCTCAGAATAAAAATAACGAATCTATGGGTATATGCTTCACACAAAAACTTCCATATTATATAAGCTTTCTTTTGAGTTTATATTTGCAGTTGTAGGTAGCATATAGAAAACACAGTGGTAACTAACGCATGTTTTCACAAACTTGAGAAAATATGAATTAATAAATGTCCACAGTCCACTATTCATGACTTGGTCTATTTGCATACTGCCTGTATCAAATGTACTCATTTAAGCTAAATTGAGTCATACTAGGCTGATTTATACCATGTTAGTATGAGTGAATGGCTGATTTTATCGTTTTTTGTTTTTTTTTTGTTTTTTGTAAAACTAAGAATTGTATATCTTTTTAAATAAAACAATTCCTGTCCATAGCATATGATTGATCACTATCTGATTTATCATCTTCATCCTCGTCATCATCAAATTCATAATTATCATGATCATTACTTATATTGAAATTATCACACTTTGCAACGTCTACTTACTCATCTACCAATACACTCATGGTATCTTTGGAGATGATGTCTCCCTCAAACCATAACGGTTCAAGTTTATTTCTGTCAGAATTTATGTGAAAACCAAACTCCTGAAGAAATGGTAATTTAGGATATTGTTCATGAGCTCTATTCCAGATGGTCTTTTGGTAATTGACTCTTCACATGCTGCATAAGAACTCTTTTGCATGGGGGAAACTTTGCTAAAATCAAAAGTGACTTTGGCCGTATACTAGTAACTATGGTTTGGTTGATAACTATGGTTTGGTTGATCCCCTGAGTTTCTTGGCCTTTATTTATCGATTTCATTAACTTTCTTTATTTTTTAACCAAAACCATACAAATGGCATGTTAATTCTTCAATTCATCCCATAACATTCAAGTCAACAATAACCCATTGCTTCCATACTTGAAAAATTTCAATGGACTCTGAGTTTTGGCTCAAGAGTTTGATTGATCGTATCTTTTCCCTGGTGAAGTAAAATCTTCACCAGTGAAGGCACGAATAGACAGAATGGCTGTAATGTAGTCTTGAGAATAATTTTCTGCTAACTAGTTAATGATGTTGTGT
>NC_090739.1:40950662-40955662 GCF_036898095.1 Palaemon carinicauda | reverse complement strand
AGACGTTTCTTTACAACCATACACTATGACAGCACACTTCCGTGATCAATGAAAAAAAAAAATATTTAGGTAATTTTCATTACATAAAAAGAGGAGATTTTA
Source organism: Palaemon carinicauda (assembly GCF_036898095.1). NCBI lineage: Eukaryota > Metazoa > Arthropoda > Malacostraca > Decapoda > Palaemonidae > Palaemon > Palaemon carinicauda. Next base: position 40,955,560 of record NC_090739.1, on the reverse strand, counting down.
TAGAGGTCGGGATGTCTTAGCTCAGATAAGCAGTGTCCTTTCGGTATAAGAATGGTAAAATGTAAGGAATTCATGAAATTACATAAAGAAAGGGAAAGTCTCCTGCCCAGGAAGGTATATTTGCGATGCCTGTAGGTAGGGGAGGGGATGATGGTGTGCTCTGGGCAGAGAGGCCAAAGAATTGTCAGCAACAGCAAGATAACAGATTGAGGGGTGAAGGAGGCAAAAGCCTAGGATGACGTGAAGGAATAAAATATGAAAGAATAAGAAACAAAAATGGAGTCACGTGGGTGGTTGGTAGGAGTTGCGTGAAGCGTGAGAGGGATGACGCAAGTGGATGATGGGAGGTAGTGTGGAGGGGAAAGGGAATGGCACATTCGGGATGACATCATGAGTAATAGGAGTAATAATAAATGAAATGGAATTGGGCTCATTTTGACTATAAAAATAGTAACAAGAAAATATGAATGAACTAATAGTACAAGATATAAGAAGAGAAAATTGGGGAAAAATCGGAGAAGGAGAGTAATAGAGAGACAGAGAATGAGGAATTACATTAACATGATGACAATAGTTATTATGTTTAATAATAATAATAATAATAATAATAATAATAATAATAATAATAATAATAATAATAATAATTATTATTATTATTATTATTATTAATATTATTATCATTATAATTATTATTATTATTATATGGCATGTAAGTTTGAAAACTAACGCTTAAAGAATGGTACACTTTGAACTCGAACCGGATGCTCTTGATTTCACGGGAAGAAAAAATCCCCGTCCCGAAAAGAATACTCCGACCGAGACTCGCTCTTCCGTAAAAGGTTCGGAGCTGAGAATCCGAAAGTGTTAACTCTCATTTTCATTTTTGTGGCCTTGATGTAAAGTCAACCTAATTTCCGTAGGAGGGCTCTTCTGGGCCTCGGGATACCGTCGTTCCTTCTCCAACTGTTATTCCAAACGTGAGGATGACTGATCTATCCCGGATATCACAGGGGCTAAGAGGAGAGTAGATATCAACGAGTGAATATCACTTTTGTAGATGGGACACTTAAAGAGTGCTCGCACCCAATAAGAATCAAGTTGATAATGAAGGTCTTGGCTTAAGATATTCTTTGCTTTCTCTTTTTTTTAAATAAATTACTTCATATTTCTCTTGCTTTACTGATTCTCACTTGATTCAACATCTTACTTCAATTTTTAGCTTATCGGTTTTTTTTTTTTTTTTGGGGGGGGGGGTTGCGTTCATTTCTATTTGGAATGTCAAATGTAAATATTTCATTTTGTTTTCCTTATCGCCTACTGTTGCTCTAGTGGAACGTCTCTGCCTGGCGTTCTGCCGGACTAGGGTTTGAGTCACGCTGAAGCTCGAGATAGTTTCTGTAGTGACTGCAACCTCACCATACTTGTGAGTTAAGGATGGGGGATTAAGGAGAGCTAGTGGTCTGCCTGCTGAGGAGACATCAGCAGCCATTACCTGGTTCTAGCACACGATGAAGCAATTCGTTAGTTCTAATAGTTGCCCTTAGACAACAGTGTATCATATGTACATGGTTTTTCATGTCTATATGGATGAAATGAAGTAATACAAGTGAAAAAAAGGTTAGACATAAATGCATATTTGTGGGTTAAATGAAATAATTGTGAATGGAGAGCGTAATGATTGGTTGAAGTGGATGATACAGTGTATAATACTGATTGGAAATACGACGAGAAACTGTAGAAACTAATACAGGAGTTTCAAGGTGTTTGAAGAGAAAAAAGTTTAAAGTGAATCCGAGTATGAGAAAAGTTATAAGGGAGACAGAAACCAGAAAGACGGAGGAATGATTATTGATATTAACAGTGGAAGGTAAAATTGGTTGCTCTGAATTGTTATTTGGAACAAAGTATAGGGGACAATCTTGGGAAAATATATATATATATACTGTGTATATATATATATATATATATATATATATATATATATATATATATATATATATATATATGTGTGTGTGTATATATATATATATATATATATATATATATATATATATATATATATATATACGTATATATATATATATATATACATATACATATACATATACATATATATATATATATATATACATATATATATATATATATATATATATATATATATATATATATATATATATATATATATACATATCAAAGATTTTGCACATTTAAACGTTTTTTCATATTTCAAAAAAGCCATATATTTTAATACATTAATGCCTGGATTCTCTTAACGACCTTGGGATCAAAGTCTCGAGGCGAAATCACTCTAAGATATAGAAGGCCTGGGTCTCGGAATTATGACGTCACGGCCTGCGTCTTTACCGATTTCTCTATTGCTAACATGCTTACCCTCATTTATTTTTTTTTCCTGTTCCTTTAACAGTATCGACTACCGTATGGTGCTTTTCTAAATATAATGAATCTTGCTACAAACTTGTTGAAATGGTTATTTCTGTTTTTATCCATTTATGTTACTTCATAAATGCATTAAGTATTGACCTGGACTAGGGTAGAGCATTATTTTTTTTTCACCTTATTATCTGGTAGAAATAATAAAAATAATAATAATATTAATAATATATATTTTCACCTCATTTTCATGATAATGTAATGATAATAATATAGCAATACATTTTTCGCCTCGTTAAGTTACATACGAATTCCAAAGAATCGTTTTCAGATTAAGAAATTCCATGCAAATTCTCCGTTTTTGATACCAGAAAAAGTTCCGATATTTTTTATTCTCGATTCCGAGTACTCGTCCTATCCCTAATATATATATATATATATATATATATATATATATATATACATATATATATATATATATATATATACATATATATATATATATATATATATATATATATATATATATATATATATATATTTATATATATATATATATATATATATATATATATATATATATATATATATATATGTATAAATATACACTATATATGTATATAAGTATATACATATATATATAAATATATATATATATATATATATATATATATATATATATATATATATCTATATGTATGTATGTATGTATATATATATATATATATATATATATATATATACATATATATATATATATATATATATATATTACTACTTGGGCATGTTATTCTACGTTTAGAATTTATAGGCAATGCCTTGGTGGATTTTATAACTGGAAGATAGCTTCTCTTCGGAAAAACTGTCCTGTAGATAATTTTCAGAATAACAGGATATTGCATTAAAGTTTCACTATACATTATTTTGTGTCGACACGTGTTTCGATTCTTCAGGACTACACTGGCTGATTGAATTATACTTTAATATATAGGCTATGATGGTGAAAATGATGATGCCAAAATATTTGGAAAATCCAAAACTAATTGACAAAAACTGAAATATTAAAGTTTTAGATTCTTGAAAATGTAAAGATGAAATTTACGATTAATTCTTAAATACATGAATTATTTTTCACAAGGTTTCACAGAACTTCATAGGCGATCTTGCATGCACCTCCACTGTTTCGCTGAAGTTTATATTTCCACTTTTTACAGTCAGATTGAAATTGGTTCTCGACGAAAGTTATTTTATATTCAAAGCAGACTAAATCGTGAAGCATACACGCGCCATCAGAAATTAGATGTTATTCTGAAAACTATCTGCAGGCAGTTCGTTCGGAGAAAAGCTCTCTTTCAGTTTTGAACGCCACAAAGACATTGCTTATTCATTGTAAACGGTGAGTAACATGCCTAAGTAATATATATATATATATATATATATATATATATATATATATATATATATATATATATATATATATATATATATGTACGTGTGCGTATGTCTGTATTTTGCTAATACAAAAGCACCTTAGAAACCTTGATTTATTTATAACCAATGCAATATTACTGAATATCAATTAAAACTTTAGATAATTGTCTTCTGTGAACTATCAATTAAACGAAATTAAAAATGTGAAAGGCGTTAAAGATTTAACGATAAAATTGGACCCGACGAACAAATTATAGCTATACTAAATCGTAAGAAAAAAACATAGTATGCTTAAAAAAGCGATAGCATTGACTTGATAGATATTGTGATTGAGTTTATAGCAAAGAATCAACATCGTCAGTAATTTTTTTTTTTTTTTTTTTTTTTTTTGTAAATTAATCAAGTAGGCCTACCGGTGTTGATAGTCGTTGTGTAAAAATTCCAATTGGTCATACGAAAATCGTCCATAATTACATTTTTCTTTTATGCTGCAATTTGCTGTCAGATACTCAGAAATTGCGAGAATGCCATTTCAAACGCAGCCGCCCCCAACAGAAAAAAAAATTCCTACGCCATTGATTTAGGCGTCCCTTATTTAAATTTTCAGAATCTCGTTACCCAGCTTACGTCCTGTTATATAATATTATTGTTATATAATTTTTGAGAAAACATTCCTCATCCAAACTTTAAAATACTAGTAACCCATCAAACAAAATAAATTAAGTTGAAATATGATAAGAAATTTGTTGCCTATACTTTTTGCCTTTATATTTTTAAAAACACTGTCGCGTTCTCGTACGGCCACACGAGATACAAAACAGTGACAGTAAATTTAAAATTTTATCACATCCCATTTTAAAACTTCATTACAGTGTAAAACTGCCTTATATCCTGTTCCTCTCATGGCAGATCTTGTTATTAATGACTCTATAACAAGTGAAGTAGCAATGCAATAATTTTAGTTCACGGTATTTTCCCAAGATATTCAAACGTACCAAACTGGAATTACCGGCTTTTGTATATAAACCTACTGGTAAAGCAGATATAAAACACAAAATTTGTTATTTTAATAC
>NC_090739.1:40943162-40948162 GCF_036898095.1 Palaemon carinicauda | reverse complement strand
GTAATTATAACTATGAAACAAGTTTAATAATGAGTTTGCTGAACTTCCTAAACTGCAGAAAGATTGAAGGCAGTGAAAAGAAAATTGCAATAAAAACCTCTTCAGACAGGAAAGGAAAATAGGGCATTACAAATTAAAATTTCTAAAAACTATACATTACAGATACAGTAAACAAAATAAAAAACACTTAAATGAAAGAAGTAAAATATCAGTCTATATTAGTAGCCATGAAAAGAGAGAGAGAGAGAAAAAAAAAAGATTCACCGACACGCATACAAACATTTGTTACTGTCACATGAAATTCCTAGTCAATACAAAAATTACAAAATGCAAAAATAGTTTTAATATGGAAAATACGTTATATAAATTCTTTTGGTATACTTTTAAGTGAATTTTGAAATAATCCTTTATCCTTTCTCTCTGCTTCATTCATGTTAAGATTAGGAATCATTATTACTATAATCAAAACAATATTCCTGAATATCGAAGATAATTATAAACATTTTCTTATCATAATAAAGCAGCATTGCACAAACATTTTATTCTCACAGCACTAAAATTAGTGATAAATGGCCGTTTTGCTTCTACTATAAATGCTTCTAGAATTATGAAAAAGTGATTTAGCTTCCTAGCTTCAGAACCTATAAGATTATTTATAATTGGCAAAACGGTAGTAAAAATTATCATAATTATTATTGTTATTATTAGTACTATTACCATCATCAGAATCATCAATTTTATCCTTATCATTATTATTGTCATTACCCGTATAAGCCTAAGTAACTAGTGAATCGTAAAAGATAAAAAAAAATTCAAACCAATTAGATGAATATCAGATGAATCATGTAACAAATCTCATCTCAATATAATAAACATCATAATATTTACACCGAATTTGAACTCCTGAAGTTCCATCGATTCAACCAAATGATTAAGAATGTCATTCAACAATTTGGTCAGAGCAGGAATGAAATGTCTAAAAACTGATTGGTGTTTTATATCTCGTAAGAAAATAAAAGCCTTTTAGAATTATCTACAAACCTAGTATTGAGTGATCGATAGTATAACATGGGAAGATCAAAATGCAATGGATGGCCGTTACATTTCAAAAAGAAATATTATAAAGCCTTTGCAAAAAGCTACTTGAAAGACGGTTTCATGAAAGGATCAAGATCAGAGAGAGAGAGGGAATTTAATAAACCTCAAGTCTTTACCCAACAATTTGAGATAGAGTTTGGATGCTGATAATCAACCGAAAGAGAAGAGAAACGTTTAATACTTGGTGAAATAACTAAAATTTTTCCCTAAGATGGACTGATATTTAAAAACCTTGAAATAAAAACATTCCAGGTATAGCAGTAGCAGTAAGAGACTTTCAAACCTTAAAACGCTACAAAAACGTTATAAATGAAATGAATAAATATGTAACATTATGAAAAAATCATTTAAATACCTTACACTGTAATATAACCATGTAAAAATAAGCACATGACTGTATAATAGGAAGGAATAAAGATGGTCAAATTCCGTCATATATGATGGGAAAAGATAAATTAAGACACTATACTGATTATTATCATTATTATTATCATTATCACTTGCTAAACTACAACCCTAGTTTGAACAGCCGAATGCTATATGCCCAAAGGTCTCCTACAGGGAAAATAGCCCAGTGAGGAAAGGGAACAAGGAAAATGAAATATTTTAGGAACAGTAACAATATTAAAATAAATATTTCCTATGTAGACTATAAAACGTGAACAAAACAAGAGGAAGAGAAATAAGATAAAATAGTGTATCCAAATGTACCCTCAAGCAAGAAAACTCTAACCCAAGACATTATATGACCATGGTACAGAGGTTATGGCACTACCCAAAACTAGAGAACAATGGTTTGATTTAGGAGTATCCTTCTCCTAGAAGAGCTGCTTACCATAGCTAAAGAGTCTCTTCTAACATTACCAAGATGAAAGTGGCCACTGAATAATTACAGTGTAGTAGTTAACCAGTTGGGTGAACAAGAATTGTTTGGTAATCTCAGTGTTGTCAGGTGCATGGGGACAGAGGAGAATGTGTACAGAATAGGCCAGACTATTCGATGTATGTATAGGCACAAGGAAAACGAACTGTAACCAGAGAGAAGGATCCAATGTAGTACTGTCTGGCCAGTCAAAGGACCTGACTATCTAGCGGTAGTAACTCAATGGGTGGCTGGTGCAGCGTACTAGAAGTAGAGATTGGGAACTATATATAGTAGCTTGGTGAGGAATATTGGTATTCCCAAAGGTAAAAACTGTCAAGCTTACTGAGCACTGCCGTGCTTGATGTGTTTATGCTAACACAAACTTACCTATGCTGGATCCTTTCTGACATATCCATCTCCAACAAAGCTATCGTGCCTTAAAGGGCAGTAAAACAAATCACTTCACTCAATTGAAAACTTTTGAGGAAATTATTCCTTTTAAGCATATTCCGGAATTCTGGTTTCTATGAGGTAGGTCCATATATAGCATCTGATTATGCATTGCTCTACGCATATGTAATTTTGTTACTACGAAAAGGAGTGATTAGTGTTCCATCAGTGTGACATTTTTCTTTTATATATTCATATGTTTAATTCTTATATCTAACTGATATAGGTATGTATTTATAACAGTATAAATGCCATAGCAAAACTAGAAGGGTTATCTTCCAGTATTAGTGTCATGGGTAGATTTAATGATGTTAAAGAAATATATCAAAATAAAAAAAAAAAGAGAAAAAACCGTAACTTTTTTAATATCTGCAGCTTGAAGAAACCCAGTTAGTGTTTAGTCAATAGTGGCATCATCTCAATTACTGTTTTAAACTTTTCGGGAACCAACCGGGGTTCTATAAAAATCCTTTGTTGTGGAAACGTCATCATGTGACCTCCCAAGATACCATTTTGTTATATTCCGCAACATCAGGTCCAGATTGCAAAAGAAAATTTGTCCTAATCTAGAGCCTTGTAAGTCGTGACCTAAATTGCCGTTTTTAGTGAGATCAATTAGGGTGCAGAATATAAATAATGCCTTATTTGGAAATGACGATTGCCCATCGGATTTAACTTCACCTATAAGGAGTATATAAGCTTCCAGAAGAGGGTGTCCAGCTGAGATGACACCGAAAAAAGTGTTATGAAAACCAGAGGTCAGAGAAGTCGCCTTCAGATGACAAACACCAATTTACAAATTCTTGTCGTGTCCGAGACAAGAGATATCCTGCTAGAAACAATGGGGAGTAGTCTAAATTATGGGAGAAAACATTTGCTCACATCTGTGATATTTTCAAGCCCAAAGTCATCTTGCTAGAATCATCTCATCAACTTGCCATTAAAATTCAGTATTTATTTGCTCTACTTTGTAGCCTGTTCTCTCCACCTATAATTATGTTGACTTAATTTTATTTGTGTTATTGAAGCAACATTTGAATGTCTTTGTGAACAAGTTTGTGAATAAACGTATTTTGCGTGTTGTGAGTACCTTTTTATATTAATTTTCCATATTTCAACTGCTGTTGTCGAGTCCTTTTTGTTTAGAGTTCGAATGAATGTTACGATTCTTATACCCTAAATATTAGAAGTCAAGTAAAATCCTTTGATGAAAAAAAAAAATCCATGTTCCATTTCAGTTATTTCAAAAGTGTGGCGGACATTTTAAGTGAATGTGGTTAGATGTGAGTAATGATAGCAGATATACAGTATGTATGTGGAGCAATAAATGTGAATAAAATGACGTAATATGGTGTAGGACTGTAGATAATAACATTAAATATAACATCGGTTTTTTTATGATACATTAAATCTTATGTTACGGGATAGTGATCTTTTTAGTGCCGAATTAAGTTTGAATGAAGTGAAGGATATAAAAAAAAAAGTCTAGATAAAAGACATCGCATGTAAGTACAAATTAGTGGAAAAGTAAGAAGGCATATGAATGCACTGGGGGAGTGGCTAATGGTTATGCAGCAAAAAACTAAAGGTTAATTGATCATAATGAAGAGGAACTGCAGTATGAAGAAAGTATGGATGAAAATGTTGGCGTCTATAAAGGTTTACTTGAAGCTCAAATTAAGTGTGTAAGGTAAACGCGAATAAAAGAGTAAAGGTAAAAATTTTTCTTTATTACTTTTTTCCAGTGTATCTGCACTAAAGAACGCAGAAAAGTTGAGGGAAGAAGATACAGAATAGTGAACGGAAGAATATTTTAGCAGATGTTAGAAGACGGACGATGGTGCTGTAAGGTTTTTGGTTATATGGTTATATGGACAGAATAAAAGTTAATCCTGAAGTCTTGATAGAAAGAAAAAAAAGGCCTAGAGGAATAAGAGATACGCTTTCATGGTAGTGATGAATATTTCACTGTGTATAGCGATCTGTCCTCATGCTGCTGATGTATGATGTACTATGAAGCAGACAGCGTTGTTGATGTTTTCTACAAGAGGAATTCCTCCTTAATTCAGCAATCAGAATATGACAGATGCGCTGTCCATGTATATGTTCTATTCAGGGGCAACACTCCTCTTTCAGTAGAAACAAGTTACTGGTGAAAAGATAGATAGATAGAGAAATAAATAAATAGATATGTATGTGTTACATAAGGTATGACTGATTCTTTATGTATACGTATATTCATAAGCTTTTAATTTATATTCATAAGCTTCTAATATACATTCATAAACTTCTAATATTTTTTTCATTTCAGTTGAATACCAAAGACTATTACTTTCTTTAGCATAAAATTCTAAATTCAATATGAATAAAATTGTATTCTCATTTTAACGAATATGAATAACGAATTTCAATTTCAAAAAATTTTTCACATTTACAGGAGCACGTTTTAACCTCTCGAGATAATTCACAAACTTTCTTAAGTAGGTCATTTCAAGAATTCTGCATCCATTGATTCAATATTCAACACAGGGGATATTTTCTTTAGTCATATAAAATGGAATATGGGTTACGGAGTTTTGAACAACCG
>NC_090739.1:40933162-40938162 GCF_036898095.1 Palaemon carinicauda | reverse complement strand
TGAATGAGGCTTTAGAGATTGCCAATGATATAAATACTTAGGACAGACAAGATGGTCCTACCAGTATCAGCTTCTGCATCAGAAACTTGGATTCTTAAAAAAGCCTTAGAACATAACCTAGTTACAACCCAGAGAGATATGGAAAGAGCAATGATGCAGATAACACTAAGAGACAGAAAAAGAGCAACATTGATACAAGAGCAAACTAAATTAGAGGATATTCTAACAACATGTAAGTAAAAGAAATGGAGATGGGCAGGACTTATAATGAAAATGACAGATAATAGATGGACATTACAAATAACAGAGCGGGACCCTAGAGATTAAAACGGAAGCAGGAGAAGGAAAAGAAGACGATGGATTGACGAACTAAGAAAGTTTACGTTTGTGGACTGGCACAGAGAGACCATAACTGTCGCGAGTGGAGAGAGATGTCTGAGGCCTTTGTTCTATAGTGGCCAAGTAACGGCTGAAGATGATGATGAAACTGTATGCAAGGGCATATAAACTATTAACTCCTTGCTGTAATAATATGATATTTTAAAGTTCTTCCTTAAAACCTTAACAGTTTTAATTACAGAACCTTTGGGTCAACAAAATAGAAAACCAGCATTTCAGATAAGGTGTTCATCAAAAAGTTGGTGTAAGAAGTCCTCCACACAAAAGGTATTTTTCATTTGTTCCTACTCACAGCAAATATTAGAAAAACATTGAAATTTTTCTTCATAATTTTCATAATTGTTGTCATTGATGCGGAGATGACTCTTGCCTTGGAGGCGTCTACAAAGTTTTAGTAGAAATACAATTGCCTTGACTTTGTTAAACACACCCATAAGGTTAATTAATACAAAACACACGACTAAACATTGTTTTTATACTGCAAATACCAACTTGGCTGTGTTCTCAAGAAAACATACAAAATTTGCATTCTATGTTGTAACTTTGCTTCATGCACCTCAAGCAGGTATAAAGTGAATGAGATAAGTCTCGCCTCTCTGCTTTTATAAGTATTAGCTTAGCTGTTTTAAATATATATATATATATATATATATATATATATATATATATGTATATATATATATATATATATATATATATATATATATATATATATATATATATAATTATATCATGTTGAGGCATAAGATGGCAATGCATCTTAGAGATCTAAGTAATTTAGTGACCTTCTAAGTTGGGTTTTAAGTAACCTACGTGGTCACTTGCCTTCATAAGTTTGTGTTTAACCGAAACTATCATTTCAGCATTTTAGAAGTCGTCATACCACTTACAAAAATGTAAAATATTTTGGTAACATGCCTCTAAGTTTATCATCTATTTTCATCAGCTACAAAATTAACTTATTACGAATATTGGGTGCTGTTTGTAAAGCACTTTAAAAAGAGTTTCAGATCATAGATTTAACAGTTTCAGATCATAGGTTTAACTGGTAATTCTTAACCGTTCTTTTAAATTCCTACACATTTGTATATATCAGCCATTTTCCTTAAGTAAATTTATCTAACTTTGTACCTTTATTTCCCAGGAAACATCACAACAGATTTCTAAATCTAATGAGTTAATACATGTTCTTAATTTCTTATACTAATATTACTATAGCCTATTATGAATATCAGTAAAACCTGGCATAAAAAATACACATTTGAACAATAAAGTCCAACAATTTTCAAACAGTCTCGTTTAAAAGAGAAGAATACCACACTGGATAGTTCTCTAATGCCTCATCCAGTTTTCGTCCCGCAAAGAAAAATATGAGACAGAAAAAAGCTGAATCCCTTCTACCCTCATACCGAACGTTAAAATGCTTTGCTTTATCCCTCAATAGGTCATAAACACTCCCTGTATACCCTCGCCTCCCATCTATCACTATTCGCCCTATCCCTCAGTTTTTCTCATCCGATATCCTCTTCTCGGTTTTACTCTTCCTTAAGATAAGCTCTCCATATTGTAAATAAGTGGGAAGGCGATGTTCCCCTTTCCTCCGCAATACCGATAACGCACACTCGCACCAGACCCCTGACTCTCATTGGCTCAAAAGGGGAACGTGGTTAGAGTTTTGAGTAGCATCATACATTTCAAATTTCAACTGTCTCCCTGGGATACATTGAGAAGCCGTTGGCTGAGTCCGGGGAAGGCTGGGTGCTAGGGTGGATGCTAGAGGATATGGGTAATATAGTTGGTATTAGGATGTTGGATGATTTGAATCTAAGAGAGAACGTGGCACATTTACTATAATTGAGATCATATCTCGCTGTTAAAATGTCTTTGGGAAGCATAGTAATAATATATTTGATGTTGTAATCTTTGTTTTAAATCAAATATCTTTCTCAGGTACTTGTGAAAAATTTATCTTCTCCAAAGGCAAGTAAATAACTTGTACTAATTTTAACCATAATTGGTTTACCACGAGTCATGAGAAAATTTCAAAAGTATATGAATTTAATAAAACAGAAGCACTAGTTAATGAGCATAAATTTCATAAAATCTGAAACAGCTATCATGAACCTAATGATCTATTAGAAGTGTTCCTATTCTAAATACTCTTACATTATTTAGGGAATTAAAGGATTTTCAGACATCAATCGGAGGCATCAACACGAAAAAATAAAAAACAGAACGTTATAAGTTCAAACGAGATCTATTTCCGGAGTAAATAGTAATGCTTTGTGATTTATTATGTTTAAAGATATTGGAAATATCAGCGATTCAGATTTACATAAAATACACCAACAAACCTACAGTTTTCAGTAACACAACATTGCTCAAAACGATTAGTTATCATTTCATATGAAAGAAACAATTTTTTATTTAGATATTTGATTTCCAACCATGCATTTTAGCTAACAGATTCCTAAACATTTATATCTAGATGACTTTGTCAAAACTCTTCTATTGACAACAGTTGGATGTCAGTTAATATGTCTGAGGAAAAAAATCGTAGAGAGACAAAAAGACTAATATATATAACTAAGAGAGAAATCAAGTGGGATAAAAAATTAAAAGTAAGATCTACTTATATAGGTCTTCATTATATCTTATGACCTAGCAGTGAGGTAGCAGCTCGTGTTTTTTTCTAACTTGCTTGTTTCATTAACGTTGTTGATAAATAACAAGAATATAATATACATACATACATACATGCATATATATATATATATATATATATATATATATATATATATATATATACACACACACACACACACACATATATATATATATATATATATATATATATATATATACATATTATCAGCCGTTACTAGTACACTGCAGAACGAAGGCCTCAGACATGTCCTTCCACTTAAGTCTGTTTATGGTCCGTCTGTGCCCGTCCACACCCGCAAAACTTTCTTAGTTCTTCGATCCATCGTCTTCTGTTCCTTCCCCTGCTTTTTCTTCTCTTCCTTCCCCTGCTTCTTTTACAATCTCAGGGACCGATTCTCTAATTTTCAATGCCTATCTATTCTATTGTCTGTTATTCTCATTATATGCCCTGCACATGTCCATTTCTTCTTCTTACATATTAGAATATCGTCTACTTTAGTTTGCTCACGTATCCATGCTGTTCTTTTTCTGTATCTCAGTGTTATTCCCATCATTATTCTTTCCATTGCTCTTTGAGTTGTAATTAGCTTATGTTCTAAGGCTTGAGTAAGGCTTTAATTTTCTGATGCATAAGTCAGTACAGTAAGGCCATCTCAATAAATACTTTTCCTTTTACGGAAAGTTACATTTCACTTTCAACAATCTCATTTTGTTTACCAAATGCCCTCCATCCCATGATTCCTTAAGCATAGATATGTCATCTTATATATATATATATATATACACACACACACATATATATATATACACACATATATATATATATATATATATATATATATATATATATATATTTATATATATATATATATATATATATATATATATATATATGTAAATGTATGTGTATATATATATATATATATATATATATATGCCTATATATACATACATATATATATATATGCCTATATATACATACATATATATATATATATATATATATATATATATATATATATATATATATATATATATTCTAGGTCTGTTAAATTCCTATCACCAATCCAGTCCAATCCTTCTCCACCATCTCTGAATGTTCTACGCATCACAAAATCCATGAGGAGGATAAACAACATAGGTGACAACCCATTACCTTGGAGTACTCTGCTATTCACTGGAAATTCATTTGATAAGACTTCATTAACCTTAAATTTGCACTTGCTATGCTCATAAACAGACTTAATCAAATTTACATATTTAAGAGGAATTCTATAATAATGCAGAACTCTCCACAAAATTGGCCGCTGCATGCCATCTAAGACGTTTTCATAGTCCACAGATGCCATCAAAGGGGGATTTCTATATTCTACGCATTGCTGTACAACTAGCATCAAAATGAAAATCTGGTCAGTGCAACTCCTACCTTTTCTAAATCCTGCTTGTTTATCTATCAGCTTTTCATCAATCTTTCTTATAACTGACGTAAGTGTTATGCCTCTGTAATTATTGCAATCTGTCAGGTATCCTGGTTTTTTTTTTTTTTTTTGTTTTTGGTTTTTTTTTTTTTTGCCAACACTCCTAACTCCCACTCATCATCAGGTTTTGCCTCTACATGCCACATTCTACAAAATAATCTTGTAAGTAGTCTGGGAGTCACTTCATTTTCCGCCAATATCATCTCTGCGGTTATTCATTCGTATGCTGATAATAATGTCCTTGTTAGCAGACCACAAAAGGATTTGCAATGATTGCTTATCAGAATGCATGAAATATCACACGAGGTTGAGCTGAAGATAAATATAAGAAAGACAAAGATGATGAGAACGGAGTATTCAATGACAGATGAAATATCATTGGTAGGAGAAAAGATTGCAGACGTAGAATCATTTAAGTATTTAGGAACTATGATCCATACAGGATCTTTAGAATTA
>NC_090739.1:40905662-40930662 GCF_036898095.1 Palaemon carinicauda | reverse complement strand
AGCAGTTAGGTTCCGACTTCTTTTGAGCCTCTGGTGACATGGTTGGAAGCGACCTGGCCTTTCATTTGAAGGGGGTAGGGTTCGATCCCAAGTATGAGGTAGAAATTTATTTCTATTTGAGCAATATATTGTGTTGATTTTCATCCATACTGAGTCATTAGGGGTAATTCGAATTAAATGCTATCAATTGTGTCACCTGGTAGGCCGGGAAGTCGGGTAAAACTCGCTGGTAAGAGACTGAGGTCTCGCCAGGAAAATACTGAACTGCAGGTAGCAGTTAGGTTCCCACTTCTTTTGAGCCTCTGGTGGCATAGTTGGAAGTGACCTGGCCTTTCATTTGAAGGGGCTTAGGTTCTATCCCAAGTATGAGGTAGAAATTTATTTCTAATTAAGCACGATATTGTGTTGATTTTCATCCATATTCACCCATTAGGGGTAATTCGAATTAAATGCTATCAATTGTGTCACATTGTGGGCTGGGAAGTTAGGGAAAACTCACTGGTAAGAGGCTAATGTCTCGCCAGGTAAATCCTGAACTGCAGTTAGCAGTTAGGTTCCGACTTCTTTTGAGCCTCTGGTGGCATGGTTGAAACCGACATGGCCTTTCATTTGAAGGGGCTAGCGTTTGATTCCAAGGATGAGGTAGAAATTTAATTCTACTCGAGCACGATATTGTGTTAATTTTCATCAATATTGACTCGTTGGGGGTAATTCAAATTAAACGCTATCAATTGTGTCACCTTGTGGGCCGGGAAGTCAGGAAAATCTCGCTGGTAAAAGATTGATGTCTTACCAGGTAAATCCTGAACTGCAGTTAGCAGTAGGTTCTGACATTTTTTGAGCCTCTAGTGGCATGGTTGGAAGAGACCTGGCCTTTCATTCGAAGGGGCTAGGGTTCGATCCCAAGTATGAGGTAGAAATTTATTTCTATTTGAGCAAGATATTGTGTTGATTTTCATCCATATTGACTCATTAGGGGTAATTCGAATTGAATGCTATCAATTTTGTTACCTGGTGGGCCGGAAAGTCGGGGAAAACTTGCTGGTAAGAGACTGATGTCTCGCCAGGTAAATCCCGAACTGCAGTTAGCAGTTAGGTTCCGACTTCTTATGGGCTTCTGGTGGCATGGTTGGAAGTGACCTGGCCTTTCATTCCAAGGGGCTAGGGTTCGATCCCAAGTATGAGGTAGAAATTTATTTCTATTTGAGCACTATATTGTGTTGATTTTCATCCATATTGACTCATTAGGGATAATTCGAATTGAATGCTATCGATTGTGTTACCTGGTGGGCCGGTAAGTCGGGTAAAACTCGCTGGTAAGAGACTGAGGTCTCGCCAGGAAAATACTGAACTGCAGGTAGCAGTTAGGTTCCCACTTCTTTCGAGCCTCTGGTGGCATAGTTGGAAGTGACCTGGCCTTTCATTTGAAGGGGCTTAGGTTCTATCCCAAGTATGAGGTAGAAATTTATTTCTAATTAAGCACGATATTGTGTTGATTTTCATCCATATTCACCCATTAGGGGTAATTCGAATTAAATGCTATCAATTGTGTCACATTGTGGGCTGGGAAGTTGGGGAAAACTCACTGGTAAGAGGCTAATGTCTCGCCAGGTAAATCCTGAACTGCAGTTAGCAGTTAGGTTCCGACTTCTTTTGAGCCTCTGGTGGCATGGTTGAAACCGACATGGCCTTTCATTTGAAGGGGCTAGCGTTTGATTCCAAGGATGAGGTAGAAATTTAATTCTACTCGAGCACGATATTGTGTTAATTTTCATCAATATTGACTCGTTGGGGGTAATTCAAATTAAACGCTATCAATTGTGTCACCTTGTGGGCCGGGAAGTCGGGAAAATCTCGCTGGTAAAAGATTGATGTCTTACCAGGTAAATCCTGAACTGCAGTTAGCATTAGGTTCTGACATTTTTTGAGCCTCTAGTGGCATGGTTGGAAGAGACCTGGCCTTTCATTCGAAGGGGCTAGGGTTCGATCCCAAGTATGAGGTAGAAATTTATTTCTATTTGAGCAAGATATTGTGTTGATTTTCATCCATATTGACTCATTAGGGGTAATTCGAATTGAATGCTATCAATTTTGTTACCTGGTGGGCCGGAAAGTCGGGGAAAACTTGCTGGTAAGAGACTGATGTCTCGCCAGGTAAATCCCGAACTGCAGTTAGCAGTTAGGTTCCGACTTCTTATGAGCTTCTGGTGGCATGGTTGGAAGTGACCTGGCCTTTCATTCCAAGGGGCTAGGGTTCAATCCCAAGTATGAGGTAGAAATTTATTTCTATTTGAACACGATATTGTGTTGATTTTCATCCATATTGACTCATTAGGGGTAATTCGAATTGAATGCTATCGATTGTGTTACCTGGTGGGCCGGAAAGTCGCGGAAAACTTGCTGGTAAGAGACTGATGTCTTGCCAGGAAAATCCTGAACTGTAGTTAGCAGTTAGGTTCCGACATCTTTTGAGCCTCTAGTGGCATGGTTGGAAGAGACCTGGCTTTTCATTCGAAGGGGCTAGGGTTCGATCCCAGGTATGAGGTAGAAATTTATTTCTATTTGAGCAAGAATTGTGTTGATTTTCATCCATATTGACTCATTAGGGGTAATAGGAATTAAATGCAATTGTGTCACCTTATGGGATGAGGAGTCGGGGAAAACTCGCTGGTAAGAGACTGATGTCTCGCCAGGTAAATCCAGAATTGCAGTTAGCAGTTAGGTTCCGACTTCTTTCGAGCCTCTGGTGGCATGGTTAGAAGCGACCTGGCCTTTCATTCCAAGGGGCTAGGGTTCGATCCCAAGTATGAGGTAGAAATTTATTTCTATTTGAGCAAGATATTGTGTTGATTTTCATCCATACTGACTCATTAGGGGTAATTCGAATTAAATTCTTTCAATTGTGTCACCTGGTAGGCCGGGAAGTCGGGTAAAACTCGCTGGTAAGAGACTGAGGTCTCGCCAGGAAAATACTGAACTGCAGGTAGCAGTTAGGTTCCCACTTCTTTTGAGCCTCTGGTGGCATAGTTGGAAGTGACCTGGCCTTTCATTTGAAGGGGCTTAGGTTCTATCCCAAGTATGAGGTAGAAATTTATTTCTATTTAAGCACGATATTGTGTTGATTTTCATCCATACTCACCCATTAGGGGTAATTCGAATTAAATGCTATCAATTGTGTCACATTGTGGGCTGGGAAGTTGGGGAAAACTCACTGGTAAGAGGCTAATGTCTCGCCAGGTAAATCCTGAACTGCAGTTAGCAGTTAGGTTCCGACTTCTTTTGAGCCTCTGGTGGCATGGTTGAAACCGACATTGCCTTTCATTTGAAGGGGCTAGCGTTTCATTCCAAGGATGAGGTAGAAATTTAATTCTACTCGAGCACGATATTGTGTTAATTTTCATCAATATTGACTCGTTGGGGGTAATTCAAATTAAACGCTATCAATTGTGTCACCTTGTGGGCCGGGAATTCGGGAAAATCTCGCTGGTAAAAGATTGATGTCTTACCAGGTAAATCCTGAACTGCAGTTAGCAGTAGGTTCTGACATTTTTTGAGCCTCTAGTGGCATGGTTGGAAGAGACCTGGCCTTTCATTCGAAGGGGCTAGGGTTCGATCCCAAGTATGAGGTAGAAATTTATTTCTATTTGAGCACGATATTGTGTTGATTTTCATCCATATTGACTCATTAGGGATAATTCGAATTGAATGCTATCGATTGTGTTACCTGGTGGGCCGGGAAGTCGGGTAAAACTCGCTGGTAAGAGACTGAGGTCTCGCCAGGAAAATACTGAACTGCAGGTAGCAGTTAGGTTCCCACTTCTTTCGAGCCTCTGGTGGCATAGTTGGAAGTGACCTGGCCTTTCATTTGAAGAGGCTTAGGTTCTATCCCAAGTATGAGGTAGAAATTTATTTCTAATTAAGCACGATATTGTGTTGATTTTCATCCATATTCACCCATTAGGGGTAATTCGAATTAAATGCTATCAATTGTGTCACATTGTGGGCTGGGAAGTTGGGGAAAACTCACTGGTAAGAGGCTAATGTCTCGCCAGGTAAATCCCGAACTGCAGTTAGCAGTTAGGTTCCGACTTCTTATGGGCTTCTGGTGGCATGGTTGGAAGTGACCTGGCCTTTCATTCCAAGGGGCTAGGGTTCGATCCCAAGTATGAGGTAGAAATTTATTTCTATTTGAGCACTATATTGTGTTGATTTTCATCCATATTGACTCATTAGGGATAATTCAAATTGAATGCTATCGATTGTGTTACCTGGTGGGCCAGGAAGTCGGGTAAAACTCGCTGGTAAGAGACTGAGGTCTCGCCAGGAAAATACTGAACTGCAGGTAGCAGTTAGGTTCCCACTTCTTTCGAGCCTCTGGTGGCATAGTTGGAAGTGACCTGGCCTTTCATTTGAATGGGCTTAGGTTCTATCCCAAGTATGAGGTAGAAATATATTTCTAATTAAGCACGATATTGTGTTGATTTTCATCCATATTCACCCATTAGGGGTAATTCGAATTAAATGCTATCAATTGTGTCACATTGTGGGCTGGGAAGTTGGGGAAAACTCACTGGTAAGAGGCTAATGTCTCGCCAGGTAAATCCTGAACTGCAGTTAGCAGTTAGGTTCCGACTTCTTTTGAGCCTCTGGTGGCATGGTTGAAACCGACATGGCCTTTCATTTGAAGGGGCTAGCGTTTGATTCCAAGGATGAGGTAGAAATTTAATTCTACTCGAGCACGATATTGTGTTAATTTTCATCAATATTGACTCGTTGGGGGTAATTCAAATTAAACGCTATCAATTGTGTCACCTTGTGGGCCGGGAAGTCGGGAAAATCTCGCTGGTAAAAGATTGATGTCTTACCAGGTAAATCCTGAACTGCAGTTAGCATTAGGTTCTGACATTTTTTGAGCCTCTAGTGGCATGGTTGGAAGAGACCTGGCCTTTCATTCGAAGGGGCTAGGGTTCGATCCCAAGTATGAGGTAGAAATTTATTTCTATTTGAGCAAGATATTGTGTTGATTTTCATCCATATTGACTCATTAGGGGTAATTCGAATTGAATGCTATCAATTTTGTTACCTGGTGGGCCGGAAAGTCGGGGAAAACTTGCTGGTAAGAGACTGATGTCTCGCCAGGTAAATCCCGAACTGCAGTTAGCAGTTAGGTTCCGACTTCTTATGAGCTTCTGGTGGCATGGTTGGAAGTGACCTGGCCTTTCATTCCAAGGGGCTAGGGTTCAATCCCAAGTATGAGGTAGAAATTTATTTCTATTTGAACACGATATTGTGTTGATTTTCATCCATATTGACTCATTAGGGGTAATTCGAATTGAATGTTATCGATTGTGTTACCTGGTGGGCCGGAAAGTCGCGGAAAACTTGTTGGTAAGAGACTGATGTCTTGCCAGGAAAATCCTGAACTGTAGTTAGCAGTTAGGTTCCGACATCTTTTGAGCCTCTAGTGGCATGGTTGGAAGAGACCTGGCTTTTCATTCGAAGGGGCTAGGGTTCGATCCCAGGTATGAGGTAGAAATTTATTTCTATTTGAGCAAGAATTGTGTTGATTTTCATCCATATTGACTCATTAGGGGTAATAGGAATTAAATGCAATTGTGTCACCTTATGGGATGAGGAGTCGGGGAAAACTCGCTGGTAAGAGACTGATGTCTCGCCAGGTAAATCCAGAATTGCAGTTAGCAGTTAGGTTCCGACTTCTTTCGAGCCTCTGGTGGCATGGTTAGAAGCGACCTGGCCTTTCATTCCAAGGGGCAAGGGTTCGATCCCAAGTATGAGGTAGAAATTTATTTCTATTTGAGCAAGATATTGTGTTGATTTTCATCCATACTGACTCATTAGGGGTAATTCGAATTAAATTCTTTCAATTGTGTCACCTGGTAGGCCGGGAAGTCGGGTAAAACTCGCTGGTAAGAGACTGAGGTCTCGCCAGGAAAATACTGAACTGCAGGTAGCAGTTAGGTTCCCACTTCTTTTGAGCCTCTGGTGGCATAGTTGGAAGTGACCTGGCCTTTCATTTGAAGGGGCTTAGGTTCTATCCCAAGTATGAGGTAGAAATTTATTTCTATTTAAGCACGATATTGTGTTGATTTTCATCCATACTCACCCATTAGGGGTAATTCGAATTAAATGCTATCAATTGTGTCACATTGTGGGCTGGGAAGGTGGGGAAAACTCACTGGTAAGAGGCTAATGTCTCGCCAGGTAAATCCTGAACTGCAGTTAGCAGTTAGGTTCCGACTTCTTTTGAGCCTCTGGTGGCATGGTTGAAACCGACATTGCCTTTCATTTGAAGGGGCTAGCGTTTCATTCCAAGGATGAGGTAGAAATTTAATTCTACTCGAGCACGATATTGTGTTAATTTTCATCAATACTGACTCGTTGGGGGTAATTCAAATTAAACGCTATCAATTGTGTCACCTTGTGGGCCGGGAATTCGGGAAAATCTCGCTGGTAAAAGATTGATGTCTTACCAGGTAAATCCTGAACTGCAGTTAGCAGTAGGTTCTGACATTTTTTGAGCCTCTAGTGGCATGGTTGGAAGAGACCTGGCCTTTCATTCGAAGGGGCTAGGGTTCGATCCCAAGTATGAGGTAGAAATTTATTTCTATTTGAGCACGATATTGTGTTGATTTTCATCCATATTGACTCATTAGGGATAATTCGAATTGAATGCTATCGATTGTGTTACCTGGTGGGCCGGGAAGTCGGGTAAAACTCGCTGGTAAGAGACTGAGGTCTCGCCAGGAAAATACTGAACTGCAGGTAGCAGTTAGGTTCCCACTTCTTTCGAGCCTCTGGTGGCATAGTTGGAAGTGACCTGGCCTTTCATTTGAAGAGGCTTAGGTTCTATCCCAAGTATGAGGTAGAAATTTATTTCTAATTAAGCACGATATTGTGTTGATTTTCATCCATATTCACCCATTAGGGGTAATTCGAATTAAAAGCTATCAATTGTGTCACATTGTGGGCTGGGAAGTTGGGGAAAACTCACTGGTAAGAGGCTAATGTCTCGCCAGGTAAATCCCGAACTGCAGTTAGCAGTTAGGTTCCGACTTCTTATGGGCTTCTGGTGGCATGGTTGGAAGTGACCTGGCCTTTCATTCCAAGGGGCTAGGGTTCGATCCCAAGTATGAGGTAGAAATTTATTTCTATTTGAGCACGATATTGTGTTGATTTTCATCCATATTGACTCATTAGGGATAATTCGAATTGAATGCTATCGATTGTGTTACCTGGTGGGCCGGGAAGTCGGGTAAAACTCGCTGGTAAGAGACTGAGGTCTCGCCAGGAAAATACTGAACTGCAGGTAGCAGTTAGGTTCCCACTTCTTTCGAGCCTCTGGTGGCATAGTTGGAAGTGACCTGGCCTTTCATTTGAATGGGCTTAGGTTCTATCCCAGGTATGAGGTAGAAATTTATTTCTAATTAAGCACGATATTGTGTTGATTTTCATCCATATTCACCCATTAGGGGTAATTCGAATTAAATGCTATCAATTGTGTCACATTGTGGGCTGGGAAGTTGGGGAAAACTCACTGGTAAGAGGCTAATGTCTCGCCAGGTAAATCCTGAACTGCAGTTAGCAGTTAGGTTCCGACTTCTTTTGAGCCTCTGGTGGCATGGTTGAAACCGACATGGCCTTTCATTTGAAGGGGCTAGCGTTTGATTCCAAGGATGAGGTAGAAATTTAATTCTACTCGAGCACGATATTGTGTTAATTTTCATCAATATTGACTCGTTGGGGGTAATTCAAATTAAACGCTATCAATTGTGTCACCTTGTGGGCCGGGAAGTCGGGAAAATCTCGCTGGTAAAAGATTGATGTCTTACCAGGTAAATCCTGAACTGCAGTTAGCATTAGGTTCTGACATTTTTTGAGCCTCTAGTGGCATGGTTGGAAGAGACCTGACCTTTCATTCGAAGGGGCTAGGGTTCGATCCCAAGTATGAGGTAGAAATTTATTTCTATTTGAGCAAGATATTGTGTTGATTTTCATCCATATTGACTCATTAGGGGTAATTCGAATTGAATGCTATCAATTTTGTTACCTGGTGGGCCGGAAAGTCGGGGAAAACTTGCTGGTAAGAGACTGATGTCTCGCCAGGTAAATCCCGAACTGCAGTTAGCAGTTAGGTTCCGACTTCTTATGAGCTTCTGGTGGCATGGTTGGAAGTGACCTGGCCTTTCATTCCAAGGGGCTAGGGTTCAATCCCAAGTATGAGGTAGAAATTTATTTCTATTTGAGCACGATATTGTGTTGATTTTCATCCATATTGACTCATTAGGGGTAATTCGAATTGAATGCTATCGATTGTGTTACCTGGTGGGCCGGAAAGTCGCGGAAAACTTGCTGGTAAGAGACTGATGTCTTGCCAGGAAAATCCTGAACTGTAGTTAGCAGTTAGGTTCCGACATCTTTTGAGCCTCTAGTGGCATTGTTGGAAGAGACCTGGCTTTTCATTCGAAGGGGCTAGGGTTCGATCCCAGGTATGAGGTAGAAATTTATTTCTATTTGAGCAAGAATTGTGTTGATTTTCATCCATATTGACTCATTAGGGGTAATAGGAATTAAATGCAATTGTGTCACCTTATGGGATGAGGAGTCGGGGAAAACTCGCTGGTAAGAGACTGATGTCTCGCCAGGTAAATCCAGAATTGCAGTTAGCAGTTAGGTTCCGACTTCTTTCGAGCCTCTGGTGGCATGGTTAGAAGCGACCTGGCCTTTCATTCCAAGGGGCTAGGGTTCGATCCCAAGTATGAGGTAGAAATTTATTTCTATTTGAGCAAGATATTGTGTTGATTTTCATCCATACTGACTCATTAGGGGTAATTCGAATTAAATTCTTTCAATTGTGTCACCTGGTAGGCCGGGAAGTCGGGTAAAACTCGCTGGTAAGAGACTGAGGTCTCGCCAGGAAAATACTGAACTGCAGGTAGCAGTTAGGTTCCCACTTCTTTTGAGCCTCTGGTGGGATAGTTGGAAGTGACCTGGCCTTTCATTTGAAGGGGCTTAGGTTCTATCCCAAGTATGAGGTAGAAATTTATTTCTATTTAAGCACGATATTGTGTTGATTTTCATCCATATTCACCCATTAGGGGTAATTCGAATTAAATGCTATCAATTGTGTCACATTGTGGGCTGGGAAGTTGGGGAAAACTCACTGGTAAGAGGCTAATGTCTCGCCAGGTAAATCCTGAACTGCAGTTAGCAGTTAGGTTCCGACTTCTTTTGAGCCTCTGGTGGCATGGTTGAAACCGACATGGCCTTTCATTTGAAGGGGCTAGCGTTTGATTCCAAGGATGAGGTAGAAATTTAATTCTACTCGAGCACGATATTGTGTTAATTTTCATCAATATTGACTCGTTGGGGGTAATTCAAATTAAACGCTATCAATTGTGTCACCTTGTGGGCCGGGAATTCGGGAAAATCTCGCTGGTAAAAGATTGATGTCTTACCAGGTAAATCCTGAACTGCAGTTAGCAGTAGGTTCTGACATTTTTTGAGCCTCTAGTGGCATGGTTGGAAGAGACCTGGCCTTTCATTCGAAGGGGCTAGGGTTCGATCCCAAGTATGAGGTAGAAATTTATTTCTATTTGAGCAAGATATTGTGTTGATTTTCATCCATATTGACTCATTAGGGGTAATTCGAATTGAATGCTATCAATTTTGTTACCTGGTGGGCCAGAAAGTCGGGGAAAACTTGCTGGTAAGAGACTGATGTCTCGCCAGGTAAATCCCGAACTGCAGTTAGCAGTTAGGTTCCGACTTCTTATGAGCTTCTGGTGGCATGGTTGGAAGTGACCTGGCCTTTCATTCCAAGAGGCTAGGGTTCGATCTCAAGTATGAGGTAGAAATTTATTTCTATTTGAGCACGATATTGTGTTGATTTTCATCCATATTGACTCATTAGGGGTAATTCGAATTGAATGCTATCGATTGTGTTACCTGGTGGGCCGGAAAGTCGGGGAAAACTTGCTGGTAAGAGACTGATGTCTTGCCAGGAAAATCCTGAACTGTAGTTAGCAGTTAGGTTCCGACATCTTTTGAGCCTCTAGTGGCATGGTTGGAAGAGACCTGGCTTTTCATTCGAAGGGACTAGGGTTCGATCCCAAGTATGAGGTAGAAATTTATTTCTATTTGAGCAAGAATTGTGTTGATTTTCATCCATATTGACTCATTAGGGGTAATAGGAACTAAATGCAATTGTGTCACCTTATGGGATGAGGAGTCGGGGAAAACTCGCTGGTAAGACACTGATGTCTCGCCAGGTATATCCAGAATTGCAGTTAGCAGTTAGGTTCCGACTTCTTTCGAGCCTCTGGTGGCATGGTTAGAAGCGACCTGGCCTTTCATTTGAAGGGGGTAGGGTTCGAGCCCAAGAATGAGGTAGAAATTTATTTCTATTTGAGCAAGATATTGTGTTGATTTTCATCCATATTGACTCATTAGGGGTAATTCAAATCGAATGCTATCGATTGTGTTACCTGGTGGGCCGGAAAGTCGGGGAAAACTTGCTGGTAAGAGACTGATGTCTCGCCAGGTAAATCCTGAACTGCAGTTAGCAGTTAGGTTCTGACATCTTCTGAGCCTCTAGTGGCATGGTTGGAAGAGACCTAGCCTTTCATTCGAAGGGGCTAGGGTTCGATCCCAAGTATGAGGTAGAAATTTATTTCTATTTGAGCACGATATTGTGTTGATTTTCATCCATATTGACTCATTAGGGGTAATTCGAATTGAATGCTATCGATTGTGTTACCTGGTGGGCCGGAAAGTTGCGGAAAACTTGCTGGTAAGAGACTGATGTCTCGCCAGGAAAATCCTGAACTGTAGTTAGCAGTTAGGTTCCGACATCTTTTGAGTCTCTAGTGGCATGGTTGGAAGAGACCTGGCTTTTCATTCGAAGCATTTTGGGTTCGATCCCAAGTATGAGGTAGAAATTTATTTCTATTTGAGCAAGAATTGTGTTGATTTTCATCCATATTGACTCATTAAGGGTAATAGGAATTAAATGCTATCAATTGTGTCACCTTATTGGATGAGGTGTCGAGGGAAAACTCGCTGGTAAGAGACTGATGTCTCGCCAGGTAAATCCTGAATAGCAGTTAGCAGTTAGGTTCCGACTTCTTTTGAGCCTCTGGTGGCATGGTTAGAAGTGACCTGGCCTTTCATTTGAAAGGGGTAGGGTTCGAGCCCAAGAATGAGGTAGAAATTTATTTCTATTTGAGCAAGATATTGTGTTGATTTTCATCCATATTGACTCATTAGGGGTAATTCGAATTAAATGCTATCAATTGTGTCACCTTGTGGGCTGGGAAGTCAGGGAAAACTCGCTGGTAAGAGACTGATGCCTCGCTAGGTAAATCCTGAACTGCAGTTAGCAGTTAAGTTCTGACTTCTTTTGAGCCTCTGGTGGCATGGTTGGAACTGACCTGGCCTTTCATTTGAAGGGGCTTGGGTTCGATCCCAAGTAAGAGGTAGAAATTTATTTCTATTTGAGCACAATATCGTGTTGATTTTCATCCATATATATATATATATATATATATATATATATATATATATATATATATATATATATATATATATATATGTACATATATATAGAAATAAATTTCTACCTCATACTTGGGATTGAACGCTAACTCCTTCTAATGAAAGGCCAGGGGCTAGCGTTCGATCCCAAATATGAGGTACAAATTTATTTCTATTTGAGCACGATGTTGTGTTGATGTTTATCCATATTTAAATATTTTTGGGCTCAAGCCTTGACGTCCTGATGGAAGGTTCCTTCAGTAGCTTCCTTGGGTATATTTAACTACAGTTGCACCTGGTTGGGTTACTCCTTCCTCCCTGCAACTAGCGATGTGTCTTTCAAGCTTTCCTAGCCTAGGAGTTAGTCCTCCTACTCTAGGTTAAGCTCTGGGGGTTGACTCTGCCTTATTATAGTTTGAGACGGTACATTAGTACCGTTCTCGATCTGGGCTACCTAGCCTAGGTTAGGGAGCGTTCTTCCTTACCCTGGTGGCCGTTCTCATGCAGAGTCTCCTCTTCAGAAAGACCCATTCTTCTCCCTCCCCACCTATCCCTTTGGTGTAGGCTTGCCTACCACCTCTGTCCTTAGTCCTACAACTCCTCCCTTGGGTGGAGTGGTAGGGCTAACATTGTTCTCCTGCTGAGCTGGCCGCTCTGGTACACATACCTTTCATAGCGTTCTATGGGGGTGGTTGCCGGCGGCGGTCCTGCCGGCGGAAGATTCCCCCCCTCTTTGAGTGCCCTCTATCCCTCCCTTGGGTTACCACAGGCACCCCTTCCATCCCTCCTTACCTTTCTCTCTTTCTATCCTGGTGCCGGTCCATTGCCGTCTCTACTGCCGGCGATAACCGCCACTACCTCAGGTGACATTCTTTCATAAGATGCTTCCCCCCCTTTAAGACGTCAGCCTTCCGTGTGCCGGAGGCTGCCGCCTTCCGTCAGCTTGCCGCCGACGTCCCACCCTTCGTTTTACCTAGTAACAGCCGGCCGACTTTCGGAGTCGGCCACTCGCATGCCGGCATTGATTGCTGGCAATCTAGGTATACGACAATATACATATATATCTCATGAATTGATCCAAGGCTCACCATGCCGTCAGCCTTCGGCTGCCGGAGCTGCCGCCCCCTGCCAACGACCCGCCGCTGTGCCGGCGGTCGCCACTATGGTATTATCCTTATAGATACTCAGTGTGTCTGCCTTGATGCCTTCCACCCTGCAGGACCAGCCTCCGGTGTGCCGTCGGTCTGCCGGCACACTCATGAGACGTTAAGGGACATGCACCCCTTCCATGGCTGCCGGCAACATGCCGACAGTCAATATACTGCAGCCAGATGGCTTGGCCACTTACATATAGGTATTGTCTTACCATCCAAGATTGTGGCTATGCTGTTTGATTGCACATTACAATATTCCAGCATACTCTATGTATCTTAGTGCAGTCGATTGCCGGAACCTACATTTAATAAGGGGTTTATCCTATACCCCTTCTCCCCAAGGGATCTGAGTGGTCTCAGACCCTATTACACTCTGCGGACAATATCTGTTAGAAGCCTAGCTTGGCTCATCCATATGGATTTCCCTCATTGTGACCTTCGGGCACAAAGGAATTGTCTACAGATAAGGTTACGGCAACCGGCTGTGCGGGATTCACAAGTATGTGTCTATGTACTTCCTTTCCCGCTCATTAATCTGATGCATTAAAATGTTTTTATAATTAAGTTACTCTTAATTTTAGATTAAGTTATCTTTAATTTTAGAGTAATTCAAGTCATTCTTATGCCTTCCATGTACTCATGATCTCTTTCTTTTACAGGAGGAGTATATGAAGTGTGATAGTAACTTCTGGGGGTGAAGTAGGCGTGCCGGACCCACGCCCCCTGCGCTGCCAAGAAAGGCGACTTGAAGTATAGGGACCCGCAGAATTGTACAGTCTGCAAAAGTCTTCTTGTCGAGGCGTTCGACGATCCTCCTTCTGCGGAGGCAAGGGACATTGCTAGGGAGAAGCTACGCAAATGGGTGCGTGGCTTCCAGAAGAACGCCATTGGATCGTATCTACCCAACGAAGACTTGAGGGCCTTGCTTTTCCCAAAAGCATCGAAAGACTCAGTGGTCCCCCGTGATCAGATCCCCACCGTCCAGATCGTGGTGGAACTTGATGTTGTCATGGCTCCGTCCATGCGTGAGTGCCATTTTGATTCCGACAACGTGGAACGTATGTCGGAAGTGTCGGAAGGGACGAAGAGGAACCTCATGGGCGAGGAACTCAACTATGAGGAAGATCAGGTGGAATACCCTGATTCGGAGACCGAGGTCGCCTCTGCTCCCCCAGCAACTCCTGCACCGTCCGAGGAACCTGTTCCTTCGACTTCTGCCACCCCGGACCCTCTTCCACCGGCCACTCAAGAGGTCTTCAAGATGCTTGAAGCCCTCATGGAAAAGAAGCTACGAGAATCTCAGGAACAATTCCGGACGACTCTCATCAGCTTCAAGCAACCGAAAAGGATTTCGGTTAAGGACCTCCCTACCTGCTTGGAAGCTAACCCATGGAGATACGGCGAGCATATGCCAATTACAAGTTGGCTCTATCTTGCTGGAAGAAGTGGAGTTCTTCCCAAATTTTGAGGCTTATCCGGACTGTTACGTCCGGCTCAGGTCCGAACCAGCCTCAAAGGAGGAGACCGAACCAAAGGAAATTATTGTGTTCGATCTCGCGAAGGTCCAAGCTATGTTAGCTCAGGCGGTGAAGAGTAGGGGTTTCACTAACTCCAAGATGCCGGAGCTTAGTAAGAAGCATCCAACCTTCGTTGCGCCAAATTCTGCGACCTTCCCCTTCATCGAAAAGGCCTTCACAGCGGTCATAAAGGCAGTGGAGGAAGGGAAACCTTGCCCTGCACTGGAGGAGTGCAGACCCTTCTCCATTACTCTTCCCCCCGATGATAGGCACTGGAAAGACATCCAGTCGACCTTCACGGTAGGGAAACTAGAGCCTGACGTAGCCGGTCGTCAATTTAATGAGGACCTCCCAAGACTGAACGATCACCTCCTTTGTAGGGAACAGGATACGAAGGAGAGACTTGCCGCGTCACTGTCCCACCAGGTATAACTTGAGCTCATGGACGGGGATACTAGAGTCCCGGACTTTTATATGGTCCTAGCTAAGTCGCACTTGGCGACTGTAACCAAGGACCTATATAGCTTGACTAGGGCTCGCAGAGCCTGTCGTGAATTTGTGTTTGCTAACGCGACAGTGAACACGAACCCCGGAGGCTGATTTCCTCCAATATCTGGGGCAAGTACCTCTTCCCATCTACCTTGGTGAAAGAGATTGTGGACAAAGCTGCCACGGAGAATAGGAACCTTCTCCATAAGTGGGGCATGTCCCGCAAGAGGAAGTCCTCTCAGGATGATGGCCCTCAGCCTAAGAGGAAGACTTCAAAGCCAAAACCCCAGCAACGTCCACAGAGACGACAGTTTCCTGGTCCCGCTACTCCCCAAGTGGCTACGCAGCGCAACAGACCTTTCAGTTGGTCCCCGCAACCGGTGGAGTCGCAGTCGCCGGTCTTCACCCCTGCATACGAGCAACACTCGACTACCTTTCGTCCCAGAGGTAGGGGCTCAGGCAGAGGCTCCGGCAGAGATTCTTCTCGCCGTCCCTCCAGAGGCAGAGGAGGAAGGGGAGCTAGCGGCCGAGGTGGCAAACCCTCGGGACACCAGAAGCAATGATGTGCTTCCGGTGGGAGGAAGACTCTGCCAATTCCAGGATCGTTGGACCTTCGATCCCTGGGCACACAGCATCGTCAAGAAGGGACTGGGCTGGAGCTGGACTCAACCACCCCCAGCCTTCCAGCAATTCTTCCAACAGTCAACCCCCCTCCTGGAAGAATATGTCCTGAAACTCTTGAACAAGAAGGTGATCAGGAGGGTAAAGTCAACCAGGTTCCAAGGGAGACTATTTTGCGTTCCCAAGAAAGACTCCGACAAACTCAGAGTCATTCTAGACTTATCCCCTCTCAACAAGTTCATTGCGAACAACAAATTCAAGATGCTGACTCTGCAACAAATAAGAACCCTTCTGCCTCAAAGGGCCTACACGGTCTCCATAGACCTGGCGGATGCCTACTGGCATATTCCAATGAATCAATACGCTTCCTCCTACCTAGGATTTCGACTCCAAAGAAAAAGTTACGCCTTCAGGGCCATGCCCTTCAGGCTCAACGTGGCTCCACGGATCTTCACCAAGCTGGCAGACGCAATCGTCCAACAGCTCCGTCTTCAGGGCGTCCAAGTGATGGCCTACCTAGACGACTGGTTAGTCTGGGTGACATCGCCCGAAGATTGTGTAAGAGCCTGCAACAAAGTCACCCAGTTCCTAGAGCATCTGGGCTTCAAGATAAACACCAAGAAATCTCGCCTCTCTCCAGCTCAGAAGTTCCAATGGTTGGGAATCCATTGTGATCTTCAGTCACACTGCCTTTCCATCCCACAGAAGAAAAGGAAGGAAATAGCAGGGTCTGTCAGAAGGCTTCTAAAATCCAAACGGATCTCAAGACGACAGCAGGAACAAGTTCTCGGCTTTCTACAGTTCGCCTCTGTGACAAACCCAGTGCTTCGCGCACAGCTAAAGGATACCGCGGGAGTCTGGAGACGTTTCGCATCCATCGCTCGAAGAGACCTCAAGAGACGGCTTCCAAACAGACTTCGCTTACTTTTAAAGCCGTGGTCAGAAGCAAAGGCCCTGAAAAGGTCCATTCCTCTTCAACACCCGCCTCCATCGATCAACATCTACACGGACGCTTCACTGGAGGGTTGGGGAGGTCACTCCCACCAACGACAGGTTCAAGCAACATGGTCTCCCCTATTCAGGACGTTTCACATCGACATCTTGGAGGCCATGGCGGTTCTTCTCACCCTGAAGAAACTCTCCCCGCCTCCCTCGATCCACATTTGTCTGACTCTGGACAACTCGGTGGTAGTCAGATGTCTCAATCGTCAGGGCTCGAGATCGCCCCAGATAAATCAGGTACTTCTTCCGATCTTTCGTTTGGCAGAAAAGAAGAAATGGCACCTGTCTGCAGTTCACCTACAAGGATTCCGCAACGTGACGGCGGACGCTCTATCAAGGACAAGCCCAATAGAGTCGGAATGGTCTCTAGACGCAAGGTCATTCTCCTTCATCTCTCACCAAGTCCCGGAACTTCAGTTCGATCTCTTCGCGACGAGCGACAACAATCAATTTCCTCGATATGTGGCCCCGTACGAGGACCCCAAGGCAGAAGCAGTGGATGCTATGTCCCTAGATTAGAACAGGTGGTCCAGGATATACCTGTTCCCTCCTCCCAACCTTCTGCTGAAAGTCCTCTCCAAACTGAGAACCTTCAAAGGGACAGCGGCCCTAGTGGCTCCCAAGTGGCCCGGAGCAATTGATACCCTGTGGTCCTGGAGCTGCAGCCCACGCTGATCCCCCTACCGGGCCCAGTTCTCTCTCAACAAGTACAGAAGTCGACTGTCTTCGCTTCATCACTGAAAGTCTCGGACCTTCATCTCATGATTTTCTCTCCTTAGCCTCAAAGAAAAGGTTTGGAATCTCGAAGAAAAGCTTAGACTTCCTCGAGGAATACAAGACTGAATCTACAAGACGGCAATACGAATCTTCCTGGAGAAAGTGGGTCTCTTTCATCAAGGCAAAAAATCCTACGGAAATCACCATTGATTTTTGTATGTCCTTCTTCATTCACCTTCATGGACAAGGCTTAGCGGCCAACACGATTTCCACCTGCAAATCGGCTTTGACTAGACCACTACTGTACGCCTTCCAGATTGATTTGTCCAGTGATATCTTCAATAAACTGCCAAAGGCATGCGCTAGACTACGCCCAGCACCTCCACCAAAACCTATCTCCTGGTCCCTGAGACAAGGTGCTCCATTTTGCCTCTAACCTGGACAACGATTCGTGCCCTCTGAAAGACTTGACTCAAAAAGTTATCTTCGTTTTTGCTCTCGCCTTGGGAGCCCGAGTCAGTGAAATAGTGGCATTATCAAGAGAAGAGGGTCATATCCTGTTCGCAGATAAAGGAGAGCTTACCCTCTTCCCTGATCCGACGTTTCTCGCTAAGAATGAACTACCCACCAAGAGATGGGGCCCTTGGAGAATCTGCCCCCTGAAGGAAGATGTCTCTCTATGCCCAGTGGAGAGTCTTAAGGTCTATCTTCGAAGAACTTCAGACTTCGGTGGAGGACAACTCTTCAAAGGAGAAACATCGGGTAGCGACCTGTCACTGAAATAACTAAGAGCTAAAATCACCTACTTCATGCGCAGAGCGGATCCTGACAGTACACCCGCAGGTCATGATCCTAGAAAAGTCGCGTCTTCTCTGAACTTCTTCCAGAGTATGGATTTCGAAAGCCTCAAGAGCTTCACAGGCTGGAAATTATCGCGCGTTTTCTTCAAGCACTACGCAAAACAAGTTCACGAAGTTAAGCATTTCGTGGTAGCCGCATAGAACAGTGAGTTACTTGGGACTTTAACTCTACGGGTGCCTGTGTTGACCCTTTTGTGATACATAGTGATTTCATGGACACTTAGTGTTTCTAATAGACTGTTCTTACCAAGGTGAAATGTCATAGACTTTACATGAGTGCCACATGCCCTAGGGCATGATGTGTTTTCTTTGAAAAAGACTGACGTTCCTCCGGAACTTGTCTTTCTAAAAAGTAAAATTTCTTTTCAGATTCAAGATTGAAGTCTTTATTTTCTATGTACATTATTCTTTTATTATTGTAAATAAACTCTATATTCATTATTGCAATTACTACCATAATGATCTGCAATCTTTGAAATAAAATGTCTATTTTATTCCATGTGCGTCTCTCTCCGCTCCTATTCTTTATCAAGAAATATACGATTGTTATAGTTTCATTTACCCATTTTTTCTCTAGATAATGAGAAGAATAATATATGTAATTATGTTATATGCTCACTCATGCCTTGATAATATTCCTATTCGAATAATAACCTTTGTCCTGCCTCCGAGACCAGATTGATCTCTCCTCCAGGGAGAGTAGTAAATGTTATTTACTTACCTATGCTTGATAATATTCCAACCTGAATATTAACCTTAGTCTTGTCTACGAGTCCGGCACGAACTCTCCGTAGGGTGAGTAGCTCTTCAATGATCGCTTCGAGATGTTCCTATTGTCCACCAGGACTTCCCTGCCAGTGGGGCAGGAAGGTAGTTCATCATAGAATCTCTGGTAAGGACATGTTCTATACCTCTGTTCGAAGCCCTTGGCACTTGCATGAAAAGGGGAAAAATTCCACGATACATTAATTCTCTGGTACACTTCCATTAGGACGTCATGGCTTGAGCCCAAAATAAGGATTTTGAGCGAAGCGAAAAATCTATTTTTGGGTGAGATAGCCATGACGTCCTGATGGACCCTCCCGTCTATTCTAGTTCAGCCTTTCAGGCCCCGCCCTGACCTGCTGTATCATGGAGATTAGCAGAAGCTGAGCTCAGGATGAGGACGGACGTGACGTCATTTAGCAATGGCGCCCGTTTGTTTACGTCTCGAGTACCAAAAGCAGCCACGGATGAGTGTAACTGTGGAACGACTCCTCAGTTACTCAACCACCTTTCCATATCGAAGTGTTAACACTATATGGGGTGCAGATAGCTATGTGGCGTGTTAATACATGCGTCCCCTGTTGATATACGATATCCAAGAGGGAAACCTTTAGGGTACTCGCACCAGAAGTTAGGATTCTGTGATAACCTTTAGTTTAATTCTCTGGGAATATCCACTGTAGTTAAATATACCCAAGGAAGCTACTGAAGGAACCTTCCTTCAGGACGTCATGGCTATCTCACCCAAAAATAGATTTTTCGCTTCGCTTACAATCCGTTATATATATATATATATATATATATATATATATATATATATATATATATATATATATGTGTGTATATGTATATATATATATATATATATACATATATATATATATATATTAGATAGATAGATAGATAGATAGATAGATCATTTGCTAATCTCTGTACCTAATTCCAAAGGAAAGGAACTTAAAAGCAGACATGAGGAAGACTACACATTAGAAAAGTTAAATCAAAAGGAATAAGAATTTAAAAGTGAATGAAGATATGGAGTACAAGACAGATAAAACAAAGAAAAAGGATATATAATATTAATAGATAGTATTAAACATAAAGATTACCAAAATTACGAGGAAACACTGTGTATTTTTCAATTCTGTATGGTTTGAAATTAGAAAGATATATCAAAGGTGAGCCAGTGTATGAATATAAACAAAGAAGAATATAAAAGTGAAACAGAAGTAAAGGAAAAAACAAAATAACAACAAGGTTAAGGAAACCTATAAAAAGGAAGTGCAAGCACGAAAGAAAACAAAAATAATTGTCGATTAAAGAAAAAGGAAAAGTAAAAAAGAAGGTTATGACTGACTCTTTGCCTGGATCCCTGTAAGTAATGAAGGGTTGCGGATGATTAAATCATAACCAATGAAGTGGCAAATGCAAACACCACTTGAAAGTAGTTGCTCTTTGATGACTGCGGTCGGCTCGTTGGAGCAGGCATAAGACTCCCTTTGACGACCCGTTTCATAATTCCAGCTCAGGTTAATTAGCCAGGTATAAAGCGTGTAAACATGGCCGTTCGGTTCAAGTATCTGGAGAGGTGGCCACGTTCGGATGCGTCAGAGAGACTGTCGGAGACTGGCCACCTCTTCGATTCATCTTCATGTAAAAGGAATGAAGAGTCTCTAAAGTAAAACAAACACGTTGATATTATACGAGGCAAGAGTTGGGCTTTTTTATATATATAACACTTCCCCATTAATAATTTCTTTCGTACCTTATATTTCCTTGATTACCTCGATTATATAAGAAATGTTTAACGAGCATTCACTTGAAGAATTATTATTGATGTTTATTCATTATTGTTTCCGCCACTGAAGTTTGGTATAATAACAAGGGAAGTCATGATTTTACAGTTAAAATCTTTATATAGCTCGCATTGCCGCAGAAAGTAATAATTTAAAGGGAGGAAAATAAATCAGGTCTTGAAGGAAATAGTGCTGTAAATTGCGTTTTTACATACTGCGACTTATAATAAATAGCCGGAGAGGAAACATTAGTTACGGAAACGAAAAGGATAAAAATTGTTAGACAAATATAGAGTTGTTCATATATATATATATATATATATATATATATATATATATATATATATATATATATATATATATGTGTGTGTGTGTGTGTGTGTGTGTGTGTGTGTGTATGTATTCGTTCTCTTTCATATTTTCAGGTGATGCTACTGATAAGCGTGGTGGGTGATGTGTTATTATATTATTCGCTACAGATCGCATGATAATACCAACATTTCAGCACTATAGTCCCCAGTATTCATCAGTTTGTAAATTTCATCAAAGTGATAGCTGTGAGTATCTACGCAATAGATTAAATATTTCTATTAAATAAAAACAATTTAATGAATCTCCTTCAAACATCTCGATATTTTGAAGCTTTAGATACTACATAAAAACCATAAAAAGGGGAATCCACTGCTTTCATCTTTTCCTTTCTCAACAAGCTTGTCCCTATTCGGGGTCGCTGTAATGGTTCTTCAACACATTCTTCCATTTCCTTTGGTCCAGTGCATCTTCCTCGCTTAATCCCAACTCACTCATATCTCTTTTCACACAGTCAATCCATCTCAATTTTGGTCTTCCTAACCTTCTCCCACCAGGCAGTCCCATATCCATCATATTCCTTATCGGATGGTCTTCCACAAATGTAATCGAGAGTTACTAAATTCTATATTTCTTAGCTTCGATGATACAAAATAAATTTGAAAACAATCAACAAAAAAGGGATATGAAATAGAACTACCCTCTCCAATGTAGTTATTATATTTTTTATCATAGGTATTAACAACTTAGCTACATATAGCATCCAGGATTAAGCTTAATTAGCATATTTCTGACTATTTCTCATATTTTGAGGAGAAGCCCACACTAAATAATTAACCATGAACACAGATCAAAACTATAACTTGGCATCTTATTCAAGAAAATATTCGTACATTTACTCGGATTTGAGAACATAAAAGGTTAAATAATTATGGTTGGCATGTACATTTTCTTAGTTTTCTAAGACTTGCTGTGAATATCATTCGTCTTTGGAGAAAGATAATTTTAGGATGCCACATTATTTGTTTTCCTATCTTAAACTGAAAAAAATAAGCATAGATTGTATAAGCTATAATCATCAGATAAGAGTTTTAAATGGTTTTGTCATGAGTAACTTCATTTTTCTAGGCATGTTATGTTTTCTAAGAACTGCGTCTTTTGTTTTTATTGTGTCAAAATCGTAAAGACATTAACCACACATCATATTAGTGACGATA
The DNA here is from genome assembly GCF_036898095.1 of Palaemon carinicauda. Classification (NCBI taxonomy): domain Eukaryota; kingdom Metazoa; phylum Arthropoda; class Malacostraca; order Decapoda; family Palaemonidae; genus Palaemon; species Palaemon carinicauda. The sequence goes on along the minus strand of NC_090739.1, from coordinate 40,908,662 downwards.
TATCCTTGAATATTCATATATATACATATGTATAGAACACTACATAACTATTTTCTCAATTGTTGGTAGGAATACTCTTTACATAATTCGTATCTCACTGCTTACGTTATCTAACTTCGAAATATCCATTATATACTAAATTTTACATTTTATTCTAGATTTTCTTTTTTATACAATATAAAAGAAAACCAAATTTTAACAGATAATAAGATTGGATTGGTGTATATTTTTCTCTCTGCATTCAAAGTAATTCTGTAGAGTAAATTTTTAATCAGCCATAACCTACATAATGACACTGATATTTGAAATATAGTTTTATCCTAATAGTACCCTTGTTAAATTAAAGGACATACTAACAAGCAATAGTTCTCATAACAAGCAGGATTGGGTTATACTGACATACGTCTGAACCGACAAAGCCAAATACTTCGGAAATTTATACCGTAGTGTTTATACCAGATCTAGGATTGGTGACATTCACTGTAATAAATTACCAATAAAGCCTTTTTACAGCGGGTCAGGTTCTTTATCATAACGAAGAGAGCACAAAGAACAGAGGCAGCTTTAATATGATGGATCTTAATGAATATTGTATCAGTAGAACATATATTTAAGTTTTTTTTTTTTTTTTTTTTTTTTTTTTTTTTTTTTTTTTTTTTTTTTTCTTACATCTTGACAAGCAAAATTGAGGGAAAGTTCATATGCTCTCTATAGAAAATGCTAATTGAAATTTTCTGAGTGCACAAATGTTTCCAGAACAAAGAAATCTATTATTCATTGCTGTAACTGGAAAAGGCTTTTTGTTCTTACAGAAGTATGCCTGCACATATCATTGGAGATTAATGAACATCGAAAAAGAAATATAAAAAGAATGCAACCTAAAAAGACATTGATATTATTCAAATGAAAAATAAAGCTAGACCAAATATGCTTACAAAGACAAAACCTGCAAAGTGTTTCCCTAAAATCTAATACCCTTCTCATTTCGACTCTACGATTAACATAGTAAAATATCACACTGGTTACGACACAAGTATTTTCTCGAATTAAGATCAAGATATTTAGTAAAGAAAATCAAATCAATCCATCTCGTGGTTGTTGTTGAACTAAGAGTGTATCTTCAATTGTGTTGGTGTTTACCGGATACACAGTTAGCTTAGTTTTTAACTTTTTATCGGACCCCTCTCTTTGGTTACGGCTCATTATGTCTTTGCCAGCACATACACCAAATGTTCTGGTTTATTCTTTACACATTCTCCTCTATCCTCATGCACCTGGCAATATTGAGATCACCAAGCAATTCTTCTTCACTCAGGGCATAACTACTGCAATGTAATTGGTCAGTGGCCGCTTTCCTCTTGGTAAGGGTAGAAGAGTCTCTAGCTATGTCCCTCTCCTAGGGGCACTTCAAAATGAAATAATTGTTCTCTAGTCTTGGGTAGTGCAATAGCCTATGTACCTTGCCCTCCCACTGTCTTGAATTAGAATTTTCTTGCTGATTTATCTTAGTTTTTTTCTGCTTCCTTCTTTTTTTAAGGTTTTATATATGAAAGATCTAATTTAATGTAGTTACTGTTCTTTAAAAAAATATATAGTTTCTTACTTCTCTTGTAGTTTTTTATTTCCTTGTTTCCTTTTCTCACTGGGCTACTTTCCCTGTTGGAGCCCTTGGCTTATAGCTTTTCCAACTAGGGCTATAGCTAAGCATCTAATAATAATAATAATAATAATAATAATAATAATAATAATAATAATAATAATAATAATAATAATAATAATAATTTAGACTTTACTGGATATATATGCAAGAGCTGTGAAATTGCAGATGGAATATATATTTTAAAAATTTTCCTCATGGGGCAAGAATGGAACATGTCTTCAGGTTTGTCTAATACTCAGTAATACTTGTAAACGGTACTTCATAATGCCTACCACTTTAGTATCAAGTGAAATAAAAATCACTGTGATAATTATAAAAATCTATTTAAAACAATGAGACATTTATGAATCATTATTCATATATTTGTGGGACTCTACAGCATGAACCTTGTGAGATTTGGTCCACTTGGGGGTTGAGGGGGTTGTAGTGGATTTTCAGAAAGAGTTTTGCAAGCGTGGTGTCTTCACTGTGCCGGGATGGGACCTCCTATTCATGGTTGATGTTGTGGCTATGGCGGTACTGACTATGCTGATCGAATTGTTTTGCGGAGGTGAGATCTAATTCAGCTGTATAACCGATTGCCTGTTGATGCCTACTATGTCCTACAAGTTAGAAGCTTGTTGACCCTGGCTCTCTGTCATTCTCTACATTGCACAATACGAGATATGCATACATTATCACCTATTGAAAAAGGTTTCAGACCCACATATCCCCTTGAAGATTGCGGTTTGTTGAGCCACATTATTTCTTTGCGTTTGGCCTCCTTGCCATAGTTCTCATGCAGTGATTTCAATTTTTTTAGTATCAACAAAATAAAAATACTTCATATTATCTGAAGCATTGCCATAATAGCAAAAATAATAAAGATTATAATGATGACAAAGGAATCATGTGCATGCGAAATTTCATTATGATTATCATTTACTAACAGCGGTAGGACTAATGAATCTCTAAAAGTAAGCTGTAATAAATAGACTAGTTATTATCATCTATGCCAAATAATTATTTAAGAAATTTTCTTTTCAAATAACAATGCTATTAAAGAAGCGTATCATAATGTTTAAGTACTCCCCCTTTTGATGCAAGCAAATTAACGTGATGTAAAAAATGAAAAAAATAAAAAAATGGAATTTAACGGCATTCTCGCGAACAACTGCAGAATATTGACATAAAAAGAGTTGGAAATGAAATTTTTAGAAAAAAAAAGAGCGAAATGAACAGGCTTACACCAAGTACACGCCCGCACACATGGTCTCCGAGCCCTAATTGGCGTCCTTCATTTTTTCTCTTACGTCTCTTTGTTAGCTGATTCAATAGCGCCAGAGATCAAAGCGGTGCTG
>NC_090739.1:40893162-40900662 GCF_036898095.1 Palaemon carinicauda | reverse complement strand
TTGGGCGGGAACTTACGTTCTACTAAATTTCTTATTCCTGATCTAGATATTAATCTTTGGCACCGTCGTTCAATTAGTTCGTTGTGCATGTTGCAAAAGATTTCATATTTCTGATCATCCTCTAATTCAGATCTTCCAGGACAGCACCATCTTGTTCGTAATACTGGGAATGCAGTTAACTCTAATCAGGTCTTCTCCATCATGGCGCTCAATACTACAGAGTATTCTAGAAGTTTTATTCCAGCCGTGACCAAGTTGTGGAGTGATCTTCCTAATCAGGTAGTTGAGTCGGTGGAACTTCAAAAGTTCAAACATGCAGCAAATGTTTTTATGTTAAATGGGCTGACATAAGTCTTCATATAGTTTATATATGAAATATTGGTTTTGATATTTTGATGTTGTAACTCTTTTAAAATATCTTATTCTAATAGTTCATTATTTCTCTTGTAGTTTATTTATTTCCTTATTTCCTTTCCTTATTGGGCTATATCCGCTGTTGGAGCCCTTGGGCTTCTTGCATCTTGTTTTAACAACTAAAGTTGTAGCTTAGCTAATACAATAATAATAATAATAATAATAATAATAATAATAATAATAATAATAATAATAATAATAATAATCTAGCGTGTAAAAATGTAGGCAAAAGTGACGCTGGCTATACTTGTGCTTGAACAGAACATACTGTAGTGGCAAGATGACATCAGAAAGAAAAAGAAACAGAAGATCGGCTAGACCCTCATCATTTTACCGTGACCAGTAGCCTATGTTACAACTGAGAAATAGTTCTGATAAACATTTTCAATTTAAATTTGAGTTTAAAATTTTCTTTATGTGTCATTCATGCTGACATTTACATGTATCGGCATTTCAGGCGGTATTCGCCACCAGAAAAAAACTTCTATTGATTACGTTTATGTTTTACTATCTACTAGATAAGAGTCCACTATTAGGTCTCGGGACTTGTGAATAATGCAGTATTATTGAACATATGTCAAGATGGTTGCATGCACACTAACAATTATTTATACAAATTTCGAATATGAAAACCTGATGCTGTGCTCTATTTTTCATTTCTTTTATAATTATTTTTTTTTACTAATTAACCATAAAACCATCCACGACCTGTGTACATAGATTTCTGTTACGGCCATAAAAAGAAAGCCTAATCATCATACTCATATTTTATCTCTTGAATGACAATGGGCGCTTTCTTACTAATTGAATTTAGTTATTATCGTGATGTTATTATTTATTAAGGATATATCAATATAGTAAATAAATATTCCTGTCTTTATAGTTTAGTTAAGCACGAATATTTCCAGTTTGTAAGCTAATCCTTCCAGAAATCAAGATTTATACCTTTTAAACCTAAATTACACAATAAATTTATTTGGTATTGACGGAAAATGAATGAGGTGAATATGCGAAAACCTCTTTGTATCTCAATATGCAAATATCGATTTTGAAAGTTAGCTAAGTAAGGAAGGCCAAGGCTTGTTCATTAAGCATTGCAATCTCTCAATTTCAACGATTTCTCATTAATAGTTTTTTTTTTTTTTCAATACACAACAATATTGCATTGCCAAAATTTAGTTCTTGTTACAAGCAAGGCTTTTTCGTAGGCTATACTTTCTGCGGTATTCAAAGATATTTTTGTGAAATGAAAAGAGAAAATTCATCCTCAAGATCATAAAACAAAAAACTAAAAATAATCTTAATTTCTGAAAACAAGCCGGTTTGGAAGGGGATGTACAACAATATCTTCATTTACCTACATCGGTTTAATTTCCATAAATTAATTCTAGTGCGAGGGGAATATTCACTATGCAATAAGATATACAACGCTGTTCAACAAACCTCTGTTATGTCAATCCAATTTACTACTATTACTTTTCATCACTAAATTATTACTTGATGGCATAATTAGACAATTGTTGTATAGTTTGTATAGTTCATATTCTATTCAATAATTTACTTTATTGTTTAAATAACTCAAATGTAGAATATATGATAGTATTTATCCATCGTATGAGATTTATTACAATAAAACTTGAATATGTAAATTCCCGTATGAATCATTCATGAAGAAATCTTTATGTTCTCTCCCACAATGTTTATATAACTGAATATGTGATTCTTGAAGTGTACAAGTTATAATGATAGAATATGCGTGCGCTCTCTCTCTCTCTCTCTCTCTCTCTCTCTCTCTCTCTCTCTCTCTCTCTCTCTCTCTCTCTCTCTCTCTCCATGCAGAATTACAGATAGGTAATGGAGCTGAAAATCTATTTAGATGGTTAACGAATAAAGACTAAATTACACAAGCACTACAAGATATCAAATACCTAATAAGAACGGATTTCCAGAAGCCCATCGCTACATTAAGAGTTATTATCAACCCTACATGCGTTTTTTTTTTTTTTTTTTTTTTTTTTTTTTTTTTTTTTTTTTTTTTTTTTTTTTTAGTATAATATGCGACCATACTCTAATAATTCTGTTTTGTTGTGCCCTATCATCTCTCTTATACCACATGTATAATAAATCCGATTCGGCAGCACTTCACATGTTTCTCTAACAAGTATAAGAAACCCGGAATTTTAAATTAAATTATAAAAGGATAAACTTGCATCGGTGTTTTCAAGACTCCCCTCTTCTTTGTCTTTGCCTAAAACACGCTGAAGGTCATAATCTTCGATATACCTCGTATTCTAATTCCGGTTTTCCGTATACTATACATTCACCTCTCTCCAAACCTTTTTAGATGCAATATTTTCTATATTACAATAGTTTATACAGTATGTTAGTGTGTGCGCATATGCTTATTCGAAATATAAAAGCTTATGTCTGTCCAATCCTTTCAAGAACACATATTTTGGCATCCTTATAAATGTAACAAAACGGATCTACCTAAAAACCCTTTTCACAGTAAGCTTACTTCAATTGGATCTAAAACAATATAAGCCAGAATATTCCGCAAATGGCTCTTGATAAACACACTACCCATATATTCGTTTGCAATGTATATTTTACACCCAAATTACACTTGTTAAAATAATGCCAGAAATATATTGTATTGGTTATTATTAAAATTGTAATAGATAAAACTAAACTGTTCATAAACTTTGCTTTCAAAGACTGCGCATGAATCGGGCATGAATATACACTGAACAACACATATATCTTATCAAATTGTATTCATATCCAAAAATATATGCAGAAATACTCGCAAAAGAACACGTTTATTGCTATGTTTGTACATGAAACGCTATAAAGAAGCTGATTTTCCATCAAGAGATGAAAATAAAAATACACCAAAAACAATGGCTTGATCTGCACCCGCACGTTATAATGAACAAAAACAGCGCTCGGGATCTTCAATCTTTAAACATGGCTTACTCTCTTATCAAGTATCCGCATATTGAATCAGATCCTAGTGTACATGACTCATATATCAATAATATGTATCGGATTTTCTCAGAAGTGATGAATTAATAGCCATGTGACTTCTTGCACGATGGGTAAAATGTCGTTAAAAATACTAGGTAACTTTAGGTGTTTTGTGGATGGTTTTCAGTAATAGATTTCTTTCTATTCTGGATAACAAAGGTACTTGAAAAAAAAAGCAAAATAAGGCACCGTCTGCCCTGTAATATATATTTATATATATATATGTATATGAAATTATGGAAAAAAGTTACCATTAGCAGGATTCCGCTAGTCAAATTCCACAACTAGTATTGAGGACAAATAGTATACAAAGACACCTATGATTATCGGGGTGAACGATGAACATTTATAATCGAAGTTTCTTTATATTTACAATTTTCTATTTCTAACTTTGAGCATATGTATCAATTTCATTATATAAACATATGCAGATACATAATGATATTATTGAGAATATCCGACCATTACTCGGTTGCAGAAAAAGTTACATAACATTTCATTCAGAGAGGAAAAAGTGGAAAAGTGGTTTGTAAATTTAATTATGACTAGTGAGTTAGAGAAGAAGGAAGTGCACAGCATACAAAGAAAAAGAGATGAACTGTGAACTAGGGTTAAAGAAACGGAGGTGGAAAGTCATGATAAGAAGTTATAAAATGTCATGATGCAAAGGTAATTCCAGGAACTGAAACTGTTAAGTTGTGTATTAAAAACATAAAAGGTCTAGTGAAGAATAAGTGCAGCATATAAAAGGATGGATGGAGTGATAAAGAATCTAGTAAGAGTGAAAATGATGGTCAGTAATAAACACATATGAGAAATTATAAGTAGAAGCTTTATAGAGATTAAACTGCTGTTTTATTAGAGTAAATTCAGAGAAAGGGTTACCGAAAGTGGATCTTGAAATAAATGATCGATTGGAGAGATGCTGTTGGTCATGGATGTAGTTCTGGGTCGATGGGGTCAGTATTTTAAAGGTTTATTGAATGTAAAGGTGGAAGAAAAACAAAACTGAGTGATACAATGCTTGAAAGTGTTTCCGTAAGGGCGAGACATCTTGTGGAAATTACTGCAGAAGATGTAATTGTGAGGAGTGGAGGAGTTCATATAAATGCAGCTCCTATCATCTAAAAACAAAGGTATTCATAGGGACCCGAAGGTTCACATAGGGGTGACAATTGCATGTTTGCATCCAACGTTTTTGTTGTTAAGGTTGACATTGGTATGCAAAATAGATAACATTACAACAGGATGATAAGAGTTTAAAGTTGCTTGTTACATTCAACGACACTTTCACGTCGGTTGACTGTTATAGTATTGAAGAAAACGTAGATAGGGCATCCTTCTTAATCTATATGTGCACTGCATGCAGCACGTGCATGGCATAAGAAAGGAGATTACGTGGTTGAGAAAAGAAAAAAAGCCATCAATTGATGGGATCACAAATATGGTATTTTATGGTGGTAATAGTACGAGTATGCGAGTAGCTAATTAGTGTTTGTTTGGTATCTTTGGCTGAGGAAAAGGTCACAGAAAATGGGTGAAAGGAATAATTTTATCTTATGAAGGTGGAGATTATTAGCCTGACTGTAAAAATTATAGGGGAATAACATTAACTTTTACACAATACGACGCATGATAAGATTTCCATTGAGAAAGCAAGCAAGGTGATAGAATGACTGAAATTGGAGGAACAATGTGGATTTAAGCAAGAAACAGGATTTGCCGATGAAATGTTTGTGGTGAATCAGTTATATGCGAAGTTTCAAAGAGCAAGCAATCTTTTCATGTGGCCTCCAAGGACATAGAATAGAATAAGATTTAAAGATAAAATAGTGGCAATATGGATGGTATTGGTAGTGCATGGTTATTAAGAGTTACTAAGTTTTTATGATGGAAGTGAACTATATGTTAGATTAAGTATGCATGAGAGGGAATAGTTTGATGTGAAAATGGATCTGAGGAGAGGGTCTGTTATGTATCCATTGCTGTTCAACTTCTTTATATATGTGTGTATATATATATATATATATATATATATATATATATATATATATATATATATATATATATATATATATATATATATATTTCTGTGTATTATTATTTTGATTTCCATATCTATTATGTTTTGTGGATTCTTTTATCGTTTTTCAAGGTTTCTGTATATTTGTTCTGATTTTGATACTGCTCTTTTCTTATGTCATTCATTTATTTTTTTATTTGCTGTATTTGGTTTAATTTCTTATATTTTAGTATATTTCATCCACTTGATTTTTTATGTATTTCGATGTATTTGTTATAATTCTTGCCTGTTTAACTAAAATCCATTGACAACGTAATTATGTCTATTGATTTGTGTTTTATGTTCAATTTTTTAGCTCCGATGATGGGAAATGTTGTTCCCGAAAGCTTAGCAAATAAACTTTCCAAATGCTGAAGTATCTGCTTTCCTTCGCCTTTCCACTAAAACTCATGCTTTCTAGAAGCGAAAATGCCATCCATTATATATATATATATATATATATATATATATATATATATATATATATATATATATATATATATATATATATATATATATATATATATATATATATATATATATATATATAAGAGAGAGAGAGAGAGAGAGAGAGAGAGAGAGAGAGAGAGAGAGAGAGAGAGAGAGTATTGATGCCTACTTTTCTAATGGTGCAAATTCATTTGCTGATAGAAAAAGTCATAAAATAAATATTCTAAAGTTAAGCAACAAAAAGCCAGAAATTTAAAATTGTGATGGACATCGTCTAAACATTTATTTTGTTACTGACATTCTTCAATTATACAAACAGAACGTTAAGCGTAAATTTTACTTTCATTATTCTAACAAATATGAGGAATACTGTGAAATAAAGATCTAAATAAGTTGAAGAGGGAAGTATAAAATCTATATATATATATATATATATATATATATATATATATAGAGAGAGAGAGAGAGAGAGAGAGAGAGAGAGAGAGAGAGAGAGAGAGAGAGAGAGAGAGAGAGAGAGTATTGATGCCTACTTTTCTAATGGTGCAAATTCATTTGCTGATAGAAAAAGTCATAAAATAAATATTCTAAAGTTAAGCAACAAAAAGCCAGAAATTTAAAATTGTGATGGACATCGTCTGAACATTTATTTTGTTACTGACATTCTTCAATTATACAAACAGAACGTTAAGCGTAAATTTTACTTTCATTATTCTAACAAATATGAGGAATACTGTGAAATAAAGATCTAAATAAGTTGAAGAGGGAAGTATAAAATCTATCTAAAATGTATGAAAATTGGTGAAAACTTAAATTTTTGGGGTTATAATTAAAATGCTTGCACCATTCTTCCTTGGTGTCTGTCCTCATTTATCAAATCATGTCACTTTAACAAGGTTTTAATATTGAAATCTCACAGGTTATCACAATTAAATTAAGAGAGCACTAGAAGCTGAAAAATTACTTTTGATTGGGAAAACTTTAAACCTCTCATGAAATATAAACCTTTTACAGACTACACGATGCCGTAGTAACTATCTCTATTATGATTAGACAGATATCACATGGAACGTTGGATGATTACTAATGCATTCAAATGATACCAAGCATGTCATTTATTTTGAATTTCGACGACTGTCCATTATCGTAATGCACAGGAGCTCATTCCCGATACTATTACTCTGAATTTTATATTCATATTCATGTCAAGAACATGGACTGGATTACACCATTAAGAAAATATGAACATAGTAGCACAGCAAAACTAATTTTCTTTAAAATTTTTCTAAATAAAGTAAGAATACTGTAAATAAATAAAAAAACAAAACCGACTACACATATCATAAGACAAAAAATGTCTCTCGATATCAAGTTGCATCCATTATTTGCTGTAAAAATTCTACTGTATATTTTCATTTCATAATCGAGCACTATCATTTCAATTTCCTTTTAATGCCAATTGAAAACTGTTTAACGTTGATAGTGTTTCGAAACGAGTTTGTTCAAGAGATATTAGGAATATTCTTTTTTACAACATTTAATCA
>NC_090739.1:40875662-40883162 GCF_036898095.1 Palaemon carinicauda | reverse complement strand
GCTGACGATGCTGTAATTATTAGTAGAATACCGCAAAAATGGCAAAGCTTGCATACCAGGATGCATGTAATATCACATGAGGTTGGGCTCATGATAAATAGAAGAAAGACAGAGATGATGAGAACAGAATATGCAATGAAAGATGAAATATCACTGGAATGAGAAAGGATTAATGAGACGGAATCAATTAAATATCTAGGAACTATGATCTTTAATACAGGATCTTTAGAATTTGAGTTTAATGAAAGATTTAAAGAAAGCAAATCAGACAATGGCTAGGTTAAGTAAAATTTAGAAATCAAATCGCCAGAAGTTATAAATAAAAATCAGGCTATATATCAGTTTAGTGAGATCGGTGTTACTGTATGGACGTGAGTCGTGGTATGACAATGAAACAATACCCAACAGATTATGTAGATTTGAGAACAAAGGCCTCAGAAGAGTATTGGGAGTTAAATGGCAGGACAGGGTTAGAAATGAAACTATAAGAGATTACTCGAGTGCCATATAAGGACGAGATCATGGTGAGGGGTAGATGGAGACGGTTTGGGCACGGTCTTCGCACTTCCCAAGAGAGATTAGTTCACCAAACTTTTAACTGTGCTCCACAAGGTACTAGAAGAGTTGGAAGACCTAGGATTACATGACTAACAAATATGAAGCGTGAAGTAGATGATGAGTGCAGAAGTATTGATTTAAAAGCTCAAGATAGAGACAACTGGCGAGATCTAACCGAGGGCCTTTGCGGCAATAGGCGTAGGAGATGATGGTTATTATTCTATTATTTACTGAATGTCATAGCTAAAATATGTAAAAGCTGACTGGTTCTTCTTGAATGTTAATTATTTGTAAAAAGGATTATGATAAAACTGAGATATGCGACGAGTGTGATAGCTCTTATTCATTTAACCGTATACTTCTAATTAGCATTATGATTATAGATTCAATGAGTCACGAATTAATTCAATAAATAGTCGAGTAAAGTAATACAAAACGATAGTCCGTTAAAAAGCAGGGCACGGGGTTGGTGCCCCTTGATCCCGTTTCGCGCCATCATGGTAAAAGGAACTATCTCACCGTGAAAGACGTCATTAAACTGTTGAATCAGCAACCTAGTCTGAGCTAGTTTGTATTTCCAGAGGTACACACCGGAGGGAGAGAGACTGACGGGATGTACAACGGTGAGATGCGATTGCATCACCTGCCAATGCTACTTGAAGGCCAAGTGGTGGTCTTACCAGACTCCCATCAAAGAGGACAGCCATAACATCAGTGGCCAAGCATGTGTGGAGGAGAATTGGCCAGCCACGGTGGTGAGCTGCTCAACCTTCCTTCAATTTAAAGTACTTATTACTGCCACTTAGATTGTTAAATGACTTACGTTCCCCTCCGTGTTACCTTCCCTTCGCGTCGTGCCTTGATTAACTTTGAATCTGTTCATTTGTTAATTGCAACTTTTGAGAAATTACGTGCACCAAAGTCAATTAAAGTAAAACTAAAACACGTTGTTCCTAGTCCAAGAAAACTGATTTATTCTGATTGAAGAAACTCAGTTGAAAAATTTATTTAGTCTGTTCTCATTTATGTCAAATACTTTAGAATTATAATGGTTTTGCAAAGAGCGTAAAACCTGTCTACTTAAACCCCGTTCCCAAGTAATTTTTTTAACTGCTTAAATAAATTGACATCGTGTATGCCAAATGTGATAGTATTAAGTATCATCATAATACAATGATAGTATTAACATTATCATCATTATATCACCCTGTATTGACAGTATCAATGTCAATAATTTATTAATATAATAACAAGAATGATTTTTATAGGTCAGAATGAAAAACGTTTATCATGAACTATCTCATTATTGTAAATGATGCTACTATCAAACATGGAAACCTAATTTTATATGTACAAGATTTTACTCATTATCTATATATGGAGCCGTGTAGCGTATAGTCTTCAGGACACCAGCCACCCGTTGAGATACTACCGCTAGAGAGTTATGGGGTCTTTTGACTGGCCAGACAGTACTACATTTGATCCTTCTCTCTGGTTACGGTTCATTTTCCCCTTTGCCTACACACACACACACACATTCCGAATAGTCTGGCATATTCTTTACATATTCTCTTGTCCTCATACACCTGACAACACTAAGATTACCAAACAATTCTTCTTCACCCATGGGGTTACTGCACTGTAATTGTTAAGGGTCCACTTTTCTCTTGGCAAGGGTAGAAGGGATTCTTTAGCTATTGTTCTCTAGTCTTGGGTAGTGCCATAGCCTCTGTACCATGGTCTTCCACTGCCTAAGGTTAGAGTTCTCTTGCTTGAGGGTACACTAGGGCACACTATTCTACTTTATTTCTCTTCCTCTTGTTTTGTTAAAGTGTTTATAGTTTATAAAGGAGATATATTTTTTAATGTTGTTACTCTTCTTAAAAATTCTATTTTCCCTTATTTCCTTTCCTCACTGGGCTATTTTTCCTGTTGGAGCCCCTGGGCTTATAGCATTGTGTTTTTCCAACTAGGGTTGTAGCTTAGCAATTAATAATAATAATAATAATAATAATAATAATAATAATAATAATAATATTACTCTACTCCACAGAGCAGTGAGGATGCCCAAAACGTTTTTTATGGAATTCAATCTTGTCGCTGTTGTCCTACGCAGACAGTTGATTTATTGTAAACGATCGAGCATAATGTGTTGGATGACAAAAGAAGCGCTAGTACAGCAACCTCATCATACGAGTTACGAAACATTAAGGGTATAGCAGAATCTGTTGGAGACACGCCCTTTGGGAAAAAGGTGTAAAACAAAAAACAGGATGCCCGTGATGAAAATAATCTAATTTTAGTCAAGTAAGGTGTGGATAACGATTTTCTTAGAAATCAATATTCTTATAAGTTGGAAGACAATAGAGAACAGATGCATATGGCGTATTGCTACCTATATCTAAATTATTACAGAATTCAGAGTGACGCAGTCGGTCGCAGAACATAAATTACAAGGAAATTCAATACATGTATCATTGCGTGCACGTTTTATAGGTGAAGATTTTGGAGAACAGCTGACTTTTGCATAATGATGAAGTTTATACCGGTAGAATAAAATGAAACTGCAGTTGATATTCACAAATTTGCAAAAAGGGACGTAAGAGTGAGTAAAAGCAAATAATTCAGAAGAATTTTAATCAAGGTAAGTGCAACAAGGTAAGTGCAACAAGAAAGGTGGTTCTGTAGCAGGTATTGAAAAAACTAAAATTGTCAACAGAAGCAAAAACTAGAGTAAGCATTATTGGAATAAGGAGATTTTTACACTCCAGGTAGCATCTCTACAAACCATTTCGACATTAACATTCCACTTTTATGTACAATATAATTTTAAAGAAACAGTCAAGCAAGAAATATAAGCTATGTTAGATGACCACTTAATCATATTCCCATAAAATCCATATGATTAAAGGAACAAGATCCCACTTCTATAACCCTGAGTATATAGATTAATTTGCCTTTTTTTCTACAATGGTTTCAACTTATAAAGATTTTAATTAGACGTGTACGTTTTAAAGACATTCTTAGTTCAGACAATAGTCAATCTTGCTTGTATAAAAAATGAAATGTTGATGAGTATTCAATGCAATGACTAATGTTTACTTATCCCATGGGATAAACATCTTTGATAAGAACTATCAACTTTGGAACTTTCAAAGATAAGACCCAGAATATCCAATAAATAAAAAGAATGTAAGTTCAAAACAGAATGCAAATTAATCAAATATTTTTATTAGCATTTTACTGGGTAGCAATATATTTCGAAATTAGTGACAGCCAAGGCTAGCTCACTGGTGATGGCAAGATCAGTGGCAAAAGGATTGATGATTATGTGTTGGATACCTGGGTTAATCATGTTGAACTTAAGAACTTTTCTACTTAAGGACCTACTCTCGGAATGATGATGATTATATATATATATATATATATATATATATATATATATATATATATATATATATATATATATATATCATCATCATCATTATCATCATCATCTCCTCCTACGCCTATTAACACAAACAACCTCGATAAGATTTCACCAGTCGTTTCTATCTTGAGCTTTTAAATCAATACGTTTCTATTCCTCATCTACTTCATGCTTCATAGTAGTAACCCGTTAAGCCTTGGCCTTCCAACTTTTCTAGTCTTTGTGAAGCCCAGTTGAAAGTTTAGTGTACTAATCTTTCTTGGGGAGTGAGCAGAGCATTCCCAAACCATCTCCATCTACCCCTCACCATGATCTCATCCACATATGGCACTCGAGTAATCACTTCTATAGTTTCATTTCTAATCCAGCCCTGTCATTCAACTCCCAACATTCTTCTGCGGGCTTTGTTCTCAAATCTACAAAATCTGTTGAATATTATTTCATTGTCATATCACGACTCCATACAGCAACACTGATCCCACTAAATTGATATATAGCCTGATTTTTTATGTAATTTCAGGCGATTTAATTAACAAATTTTAATTAACCTAGCCCCTGTCTGATTTTTTTTCAATCTTTCATTAATACCAAATTCTAAAGATCCTTTATAAATACATATCTATAGTATTTAATAATAATAATAATAATAATAACAATAATAATAATAATAAGTATATATATATATATATATATACATATATATATATATATATATATATATATATATATATATATGTATATATATATATTATTACGTCTAGTAAATTACATACATTTCTGAGTTCCAAAACTCACCTGCTTTATATTACGTAATTTGATACACAATAGAAAATCTCGGAGTATTGAGAATTATACACAACTCCCAGACAATAATATATATGAACACTGAATATCTAAAATTTTCTTTACTTTACACTGAAAACAAAACTGGATTATTACTTTACTTTTAACGGGAACTATCCTTAAATCAACCTCTTTATTCGGTTCTTAGGGAATATGAACAACACAGAGATCAGTATTGGTGATCGAAATAATACACACTTTACAAAAATAAATATATTCTATAAAAAAATGTTTCTTGGTCTCAGTCCTAACTGGATGATTCAGCTTACAAAAAACAAGTTCTAAATGATTAACACCAAAATTAAATCACTCAAAATATTAAATCTGAACTAGACGTTAGACTAAGACAAAAATAATACTTCGAAAAAATTATGCAATCAATTGACAATCAATGAATAAATGACACTTTAACACTTGTGGAAAATGAATCATAATTACACTTACATATACTTAACTGTTAGTCTTATGTCCTTTGGCTCACACAAGGTTACTGAAAGGTTAAGCAAAATAAATACACTTCAGTTTAACCTAATTTTACAGGGCCAGTCACAAAAACCAATTATTTTATATACCGGTACTCACATATACATGGTACTTCTTATAATATAAACCACAGAAATTCAAATGTTTGAACAAACACTATTCACATTTGAGAGAAAACATTATGCACGTTGGAGGAGATACGTAGTACCTGAATAGAGGCTGATGAGAGGAATGTCGGCCGATGGCTCTTCTGAGGGTCAGGCTGGATCTCATCTATCCCTTATGTATTGCTAAGCCCTTATAAATTAACTTAATTCATTCAAGAATCTTCCAGTTCAGCCTACTGGAAGCGTGGGGGCATGGTCTATCGGCGTCAAGGTTGCCAACTTGACATTATGGAAGTAGGGTACTATCATCGCTTCCGAGGCTATTCGCTCAGCTATCTATGCCCACCTCCTCTCATAACATTAGGAAAAAGATTAAACTTAAGTCTAGAATCTTCATGCCTCTTCCAACCACGTGGAAACATGATGCAACCCCTAGCGTGTGCGCCATACATCATAGCTTTTAACAAGAATTCAAAAGACCTCATAACAAAACTATGTGAAACGAAAATTAAATTCTTTAAAATAAAGAAAATTTACATATACAGAACTGAATGAAAATACAATTAAAGGATTGATGAAAGTCTTGTGTAATTTAAATACATTACGTAATCCTACATGAGTGGAACTCACCTTGGCTATAGATTTGTTAAATACACAAATAAAATATGTGAATAAAATATTCTACTCTCATGTTAGACCAGCTTCGTAAGAATATATGTATATATATATATATATATATATATATATATATATATATATATATGTCTATATATATATATATATATATATATATACATTATATATATATATATATACATTATATATATATATATATATATATATATATATATATACAGGGTGTCCCAAAAATTTGTATACAGTCTTTGGATTGTTACAATTTGTTCAATTTATTGATATTAATGTAGAAAACAGATTCACAGGAGAGAAACAAGGCACATTTAAAGATTCTGAGAGTTCACAGTGAAAAAGTATGGATATATGTGGCAATTTCAGAATGTTAAATAAAAAGCATTATTTTCACATTTCCAGAATGTTTTCAGAACAAATTTTTTTTGCCCGAATGTAAGCACAGTATCGCCATTGTTACTCCAAAATCAAATCTGAAATAGAAAAAAAAAGTTTATTAGCTATTCAAAGCCAAAGACTGTATAAATTTCTGGGACATTGTATATACACACACACACACACACACACACACACACACACACACACACATATATATATATATATATATATATATATATATATATATATATATATATATATATATATATATATGTGTGTGTGTGTGTGTGTGTGTGTGTATATGTATATATATACATACAGAATATAAATATATTCTGTATACACATGTATAATACTTACAAGGCCACTACAGGACAAAGGCCTCATACATGTTCTTCCAGTCCCATCCGTTTATATCCATAAATTTCCTTAGTTTGCACATTCATCGTTTTCTCTTCCTTTCCCTGATTCTTTTGCAATCTCTAGGAACCAATTCTCATATTCCTAATGTTCAACTATTATCTGTTATTCATATTCTATGTGTTACCTATGACCATTTTGTTTTTCTTACATGTTATTAGAATATCCTGTATTTTAGTTTGCTCTCGTATCCATGATGCTCTTTTTTTCAATTATTCTTTCTATATGTTCTGCGGCTTTGGTAAGGCTCCAAGCTTCTGATACATAAGTTAATAATGGTAGGACCTGCTTCTTTAATATTTTTCTTTTTAAAGAAAATGGCCTTCATAATCTCATATTGTTTATCAAAAGCTCTCCGTCAATTGTTTACACTTCTTTTAATTTCGGTCTCATGTCCGGGGGAAACATTTTAGTCAGTCCTACATACGTATATTCATTTACAATTTATGGAGGTTTGTCCATAGCTCTTATCTGTTGTCTCTGCATTTTCATTAAACATTAGCTTAGTTTTACTCATGTCAATTTTTAGTCCTATATTTCTGTTTTCTCTGTTCAAATCTTGTATCATCTTTTCCCATTCCTCCCATTATTCACAAAGCAGAACTATGTCATCTGCAAATCTTAGTTAAGTAA
>NC_090739.1:40868162-40870662 GCF_036898095.1 Palaemon carinicauda | reverse complement strand
CCGAGCTGGTACAATTACACTTGAGCGTTATTAGTTTTCATAATACATTATATAAAAGATGGTTCCCTTAAGTAGTGTTTTCTAGTATTTTCTTCTCATCTTTCAATAGTGCCAATAATTTCATTTCTTTGTTATAGAACATAATTCAGTGAAATTCCCTTTCCAATTCTTCCATGTGTAAATAAACTATTGGAATATATTCTGACATTCCTAAAAACTGAATTATTACTTGAATTTGATTTACCAAATTCTAGGTCCTTTTGCTAAAAGAGAAATATGAAGGAAATACCCTTTACTTGATGCCTTTCATACATGACGTCCCATTCGGTTATCTAAATAAAATTTAATTATAGAAAATATTCTAATTCTGAGATAGGAAAATACTGGCGAATCTGGAATTCTTCATGCAAATGACCCAAAATTCGACGGTAACACTTTTAGATCACTTCATGCCATTCCTGTCCAAAGATTTACCTTCCTGCTGCCATTTTTTACCTTCTCACCCTCAAGTGCCGAATGTGAAGATATGAGTGATCCAAGAGAGTTTAATTGAAAATAAGATAAAATATTTCTTCTAAACAAAGTTATGTTACTTAGAATATGATATAAAAATATATAAAATCAAACCAATACAATCATATACATCTGCATACACGCAAATACACATAATCATACACATTTGTATATCTATATATAAAAGTACAATACACATAAGAACAGTACATGGCACCAGATGGAAATCTAACCCTGCTGCAATTTTCTGGCATTTTTATTATGTTCCTACTTTTAAGAAACCCTTTCAAAATTTTTCTTTGCATAAATATCAACTCTTTTCCTTTCTTTTTCTATTCCACTTTTACCAAAGTTGCTGATTTGATAAAATTATCCATGTAAAAACACTTATCTTGATAGTTTACTTTTTCAATAAAAAAAAAGAAAAATTCGTTTTGAAATTAAATATGAAAATTGTACCAAATATAACTTTTTTTATTCATTTCGTATAAAATGTAACACATTACACCAAAAAGTCCCAAAGAATGTAACAGATTAATGTCGTTAATTATATACTAAAAGAAATTGGATTGCGTTGAATTCATTATCTATGGAGGCTATTTTTTTCTTGCAGATATGTTAAGCTAAAAACCTACATCATAATCAGGTGGTGGTATTGGAATACTGACCGCAGTTTGATTAATATTAACGTCAAGTTTTTAATAACCTGACAATTCAGGTATATCATATAAGTCTATTTTATATCATCATCATCATCATAATCTCCTCCTACGCTTATTGACACAAAGGGCCTTGGTTAGATTTCGTCAGCCGTCTCTATCTTGAGCTTTTAATTCAATACTTCTCCATTCATCATCTTCTACTTTGCGCTCCATAGTCCTCGGTCATGTAAGCCTGGGTTCTTCCAACTCTTCTCGTGCCTTGTGGAGCCCAGCTGAATGTTTGGTGAACCAATCTCTCTTGGGGAGTGCAAAGAGCATGGCCAAACCATCTCCATTTACCCCTCATCATGATCTCATACAGATATGTCGCTCGAGTAATCTCTCTTTTAGTTTCATTTCTAATCTTGTCCAGCCATTTAACTCCCAATATCATGCTGAGGGCTTTGTTCTCAAATCTACTAAATCTACAGGAGATTGTTACATTGTAGCACCAAGACTCGTGTCCATATAGTAACATATCATAAATAATTTTCACTATGACTAAGAATACTCTGCCTGAAAGGCCACTGCTCTTATATATAACAGCAATTTGAAATGTTAAGTATAACTACGTGAAAATCGGCCCTAGATATGCATGCCATTTTTTACCTCTGACAATTCCGATAGAAATATGTTATTTAACCTCTTCGCATTAATATTTGATAGTCAATCCAGCTTAGGACAGAGGCGAACGAAGTTGATCAGCAAAGTCTCTTTGCATACTGAACATTTACTGCTGAAACGTGATTAATCAGAATTTACATAATTTACGTCATCCAACGTTTAGGAGAGACTTCAAATTTTTGAAGAGACACGTGCAAGATATCAATACGTAAGAAACATGAAATAAAAGTTTTATTTGAATTTGGCATGACTTAGATAAATGTGTAAAAAAAAAAAAAAATTGTAAATTCCTATTAATATCGTTTTTCAGTTGTGACCTAACCTTGAAAATAGGTTCATGTACTAATTAATTCAGCCAAATAATAATAATAATAATAATAATAATAATAATAATAATAATAATAATAATAATAATAATAATAATAATAATAATAACAATAATAACGCGTAATGTATAAGTTTGATAAGAGCTCCACCATGAAACCGAGGTAGTGGAACCATGCACTATCAAAAGCGAAATATTTGCAGTATCAACTGTGTCACATTAGAAAGACCAAATATTGTAGATTTTCAGGATCATCAAAATACCTTATATGGAAAAATTCATCTTTGTGTTCAAAGAAAACAAGTAATAGATGACCTGAATATTGCTAAATGACCTG
>NC_090739.1:40848162-40863162 GCF_036898095.1 Palaemon carinicauda | reverse complement strand
TATGCTTTACAAAATCCATGAGAGGAATAAACAACTTAGGGGACAATACATTCCCTTAGAGTACTCCGCTGTTCGCTGGAAATTCATTCGATAAGATTCCATTAAGATTAATTTTGCATTTGCTATGCTCATGAACAGACGATCAAATTTAGATATTTATGAGGAATTTCATAATAATGCAGTACTCTCTACAATACTGCCCGGTGCACACTATCAAAAGCTTTTTCATAGTCCACAAATGCCATCACAAGGTGATATTTATATTCTACGCATTGCTGTACGATATGTCTCGGAATGAAAATTTGGTCTGCACAAATTCTTCCTTTTCTAAATCCTGCTTGTTCATTTCTCAACTTTTCATAACCTTTCTCTCCAGTCTCTTTAGAATAAGCATACTATATGTTTTCATAACATCTGACATAAGTGTTATGCCTCTGTAATGATTGCAATCACTGTGAGGTTTCCTTTTTTGCTATTTTCACCAACACTACTAACTCCCATTCTTCAAGTTTTGCCTCTTCATGCCACATTCTACAAAATAACCTTGTAAGTAATCTGGGAGTATCTTCATTTTCGGCCAGTATCATCTCGGCAGTTATTCCATCGTATCCTGGTACTTTCCATCTCTTTTGTATTCTTAGGATAGCTTCGATTTAAAACACACTGAATTCATTCATGAGCATATCAAGGTCTTCATTAGCTTCAGGTATATCAGTCAAATTCTTCCCTTCATATCACCTATTCATAATCTCACTAAAGTGTTCCATCCAACGTAGTCTTTCTTCATCTTCTGTTACTATAACAGATCCATTTCTCTTTTTGATGGGTATATCCTTCTTCTTCTCTGCCCCAGTAGAGATTGCATTAATAATTCTATGAGCAACTCTTACACCATAGCCAGTTCCTAAATTCATAGCTTTGTCAGCCTCATCTGCTTTACTGTCTAAATATTCTCTCCAGTCATTCCTGGCTATTCTTTTGACCTCACTATCAATACTGGAAAAATTACTATGCTCTACCTTGTAATTTTCATCACTTCCTCGAAAACTTTCAACAATCAATTTCCGTCTGTGTCTCCTTTTTATGGTATCCTAAGGATCATTTGATATCCAGGGCTTTCTCCTTGTAACTGCGTATCCTAAGACTTCATTACCAACTGACTGATATGTGTTCTTAATATCAAACAATTCCTCATTAATTGCCTGTTCTTCGTCTCTTAAAGTATCTAAGACTTCAAATTGATTTCTATATTCAACTGCAAATGTTTCTCTGTGCTCTCCTTCTAAAAGGTCAGTTGTATCAAACCTAGGTATTCTATTCATCTTTCCGTTGGGGATTTTCAGTTTTATTTTCAGTGTGGCAATGAGGAGCTGGTGACCACTACCAATATCTGCACCTCTATAGCTTCTTACATTTCTCAGAGCCCTCCTTCTCTCTTTATTAATGACAATATGATCTATCTGATTTTTTTAATTGCCACATGCTGAAGTCCATGTATACTTGTGAATGTTCTTGTGTAGAAAAAGAGTACCTCCAATGACAAGATTGTTTGAATAAAAAAAAAAAAAACTTATGAAATGTGCTCGATTTTCATTTGCAACTCCGCGAAGACCCTTGACACCCATCACATTCTCTATCCATTGATTATTTCTTCCAACTTTAGCATTGAAGTCGCCAATCACAATTTTCATATCTAGCTCTGGGATCTCATCTATTACACTGCAGTTCTTCATAGTATATATACATATACAATGTATGTCTGTATGTATGCATATGATTATCAATTTATGTATCATTATCTTCTCTTAATTAGTCCTGTTTTCGGTATCTGAAATCTGGGCCAATAAATAATGACCATTTTACTGTTTCTGTTGTTATTTAATTGTTTCATGCTAACTTTTATATGGATGGGTTCCTCTGCTAGAATTGACGACAATGTGACACTACATGTTTCCAAAGTTTATTAAAATTTTCTACAGAATTATATAACTTAAAAAAAAAAAATGGCAAAATTCACTAGATGGATCTTTCATTACCTAATGTGGTCGAATTCTTTAATTCGATTATTCAAGCTACAAAAACAGGCGAACTATGCATTTCAGCAGTACTCCATGATTGACCTTGACTGTAATTTTCTAATGAAAAATATAATCGTAGATAATTTAGCGGGCCACGAAGAAAGAATAAGTATCATATTTATAGCCAATGGACCACTTAAATATATCAGCAACATATTCCTCAACATAATGCCATGATATTTTCTGCGTAACCTTCATTCTACGCCAGATAAAATACTTGAAGCGCTAATGAAAATCTTGAAAAGCGTTAGACAAGGTCGCCGGCAGCAACAGTGATTGTCAGTCAGGTGGAAAAATTGTCTACAACAAAAAGAACCGCTGTTATTTGACCTCGCTAATCTTCCGGTAGGCCAATGGGCCATTTCTGCATTAAGGAAATTCACCAGGATCTAATTATCCTGGATGTTTCAACCTAAATCACCCTTAATAGTGTCAATGGCCACACAATGAAGGTCTCCCTCTACTGTTTCGGCCATGCTCTATCTTTCTCTCTTTTCTCTCTCATCGTCGGAAATATTCATTTTCTTCTTCCTCTCTATCGCTGATTTTTTTTTATTTCCATGGTTTGTTATTTTTCTCATGAGTAGCTTCAATAGTGAAAAAAATATCAATACGTGGGTGTCTGGTGGAAATGTTTTTCTAGATAACCCTAATACACCGAGTAAATATTTCATAGCCATAAATATTTTCAAACTCGGGGAGTTACTTAGATGGTCAGACGAGATTAAAAATATATCAAGACCAAGTTACAATTGACACAGGGTAGTGGTAAGAAAAAAGAAAAGCTCATAATCGTGCCTTTCCATCCTTTTCAATAAAATTAATGAAAACACTAATATTGTACTCAAAATAGCATTAATGGCTATTGTATATGTGGGAATTCTGGTGTTTGTGTGTGTGTGTATATATATATATATATATATATATATATATATATATATATATATATATATATATATATATGTATATATATATATATGTATATATATATATATATATATATGTATATATATATGTATATATATATATATGTATATATATATATATATATATATATATATATATATATATATATATATATATATGTATATATATATATATATATATCTGTGTATATATATATATATATATATATATATGTGTGTATAATATATATATATATTATACATAAATATATATATATATATTATACATATATATATATATATATATATATATATATTATATCATCTTTGGAAGGGTAACAGATCAGATTTGACCTGGAATAACTATACTCAGCTTCCAGCTTTTGCTCAGAGAGTTTATGCCTCAACTGAAAAGGAGTACAATTTAACCGTAAAAGAAACCCTTTCTGGTACAACTCAGGAACATAAATGGTGGTCTACCCTTAAATCTGCATTCTTTGGTTTAGATGCAACAGTTCCTCCTTTACTTAAACCAGATGGCTCAGTCACTCACTGTCCAAAGGAAAAGGCAACCCTTTTGGCTGATGTTTTTGACAGTAAACAGAAAAATGAAAAACTTGAACTTCCTCATTCATGTTTTCCTGAGGCTAAACCAACTAGTTTAGCTTTTCGATCTCGTGAAATTAAAGCTTTGTTGATGGACCTTGATGCCTATGGAGGTGTAGACCCAAATGGTATTTTCCATTGTTTTTTATAAAGACAGCAGATTTCTTAGCTCCAAAGTTATCTGTTATTTTGCGCAAGTTAGCAAGTAGAGAAGCTTTTAGCACTTGTTGGAGAACTGGTAAAGTTACTCCTCTATGTAAATGTGTTTGTGGTAGCTCAAGTCCCACTGATTACCACCCAATTACCATAACTCCCATATTATCTAAAGTTTTTGAGCATCTTCTGGTAAAAAGTCTTAATAGGTTTGCTGAAGGTAATCATTTATTCCCTAGTTTGCAATTTGGTTTTCGTAAAGGCCTTGGAGCATGTGATGCCTTTCTTACAATCTCCATTGATGTACAGAAATCCCTTGATTGTGGTCAGGAATTTCGTATGATTGGCCTTGATTTTAGTGCTGCCTTTGACCATGTTAATCATGAGGCCCTTATTTCCAAACTCAAACAGTTGGGAGTGGGTGGGGCGTTTCTTAGCATTACTATTGATTCTTTAATAAATAGATCTCAAAGAGTTGTTGTTGATGGGCACCATAGTGAGTATAGGAATGTGATATCCGGTGTTCTACAGGGTAGTGTTCTTGGCCCATTACTTTTCATACTATATACACAAGACATGTGGTTTGGCCTAAAAAACAAGCTTGTTGCATATGCAAATGATGCTACTCTCTTTGCATCAATTCCATCCCCTGAATGTAGATCTGGGGTTGGTGAATCCCTTAATAGAGATTTAGCTAAAATTAGTGCATGGTGTAAATTATGGGGTATGAAGTTGAATCCTAACAAACCTCAAAGTATGATTGTAAGTAGGTCAAGGACGGTGGCTCCTCAACATCTGGATCTCAGTATTGATAAAGTTTCTTTAAATATATATGACTCTTTTAAAATTTTTGGTGTGATTCTCGACAGCAAATTTACTTTTGAGAAACACATTAGGTCTGTGTCTTCTTCAATTGCACAAAAAATTGGCTTATTGAGAAAGTCTTTTAAGATTTTCAGTGATCAATCTATTCTGAAGAAGTGTTTTAATTATCTCATTCTACCTTGTTTTGAGTATTGTTCTCCTGTCTGGTGTTCAGCCACTGATTCTCATCTTAATTTGTTGGACAGAAACTTACGGTCTATTAAATTTCATATTCCTGATCTAGATATTAATCTTTGGCACCGTCGTTCAATTAGTTCATTATGCATGTTGCATAAGATTTTTCATAACTCTGACCATCCTTTACATTCAGATCACCCTGGACAATTCTATCTTGTTCGTAATAATAGGCAGGCATTTAATTCTAATAGGCAGGCCTTCTCCATCATGAGGCTCAATACTACACAGTTTTCTAGAAGTTTTATTCCAGCTATTACCAAGTTGTGGAATGATCTTCCTAATAGGGTAGTTGAATCAGTAGAACTTCAAAAGTTCAAAGTTGGAGCAAATATTTGTTGTTACTGCTTTAGAATGATTCATTGTTAACTTGTTCTCATCATTTATTTATTTCCTTAATTCCTTTCCTCACTGGGCTATTTTTCCCTATTGGAGCCCTTGGGCTTATAGCATCTTGCTTTTCCAACTAGGGTTGTAGCTTGGCTAGTAATAATAATACTACTAATAATAATATATATATTATACATATATATATTGATATATATGTATATATACATATATCTATATACAAATATATAAACACACATATACACACACACACACACATATATATATATATATATATATATATATATATATATATATATATATATATATATATACACACACATATATATATATATATATATATACATACATATATATATATATATATATATATATATACATATATATATATTTATTAAAAAATCTAGATCTCAATAAATACAGTATATCTCATAAATAATCTGTGTATATTATATGAATGTATATATATATATATGTATATATATTCATATATATATATATATATATATAAATATAAATATATATATATATATATATATCATTCATGTGTATATACATATATATATATATATATATATATATATATATATATATATATATATATATATATATATATACATATGTATATATATATATATATACATATATATATATATATATATATATATATATATATATATATATATATATATATGTATATATATATATATATATATATATATATATATATATATATATAATATTCTTAGGAAGGTGATCTTGTATAAAAGTTAATATTTTATTAATTTATTTCATTTGTGTATTTAAGAAGTCTATAGCCAGCTCGTAGGGTAGGTCTCACTCATGTAGGTTCATGTAATGTATGTAAATTACATAAGACTTTCGTCATTCATTTAATTGTACTTTTCATTACATTCAGTATATGTAAATCTAGGTTATTTTTTATGTTTTATTTAACGTATTTTATTACGAAGTCTTATGTAACCTCGTTTAAGTATGCTGTATGACCCATACAAGGTACGGACACAAGGGTTTATGAAATTTTTATGTTTTCACGGGAATAGAATGTGCATGAAATTTCTCCAAATAGATTTACTCTTTTTTTTATTGTTTCGAGGAGGGAGGTGGGCAGAGTTAGCTCAGAGAGGGTTGCCTTGCAAGCAAGGTTTGTTCCCGTTCAATTTTCTACATTGGCAACCTTACGTCACTAGAGCCTTGCCCCCAAGCCACGAGAATGATGTACTTTGAAAATTCTAGACGAATTAAGTCAATGTATATAGACCCTAGGAATGCATAAGCGGCAAAAGAGATTAAGCCTATCCATTTGAGAAAGTCAACGCCCTCTCTCCTCTAAAGTGCATCAAGTGTGGGCCCTCTCAAACGTGAAAAAGATTTTGATCCAACATAAATTGTTTATAGTGTTGTTCAAACATTGAGGAAATCTATTGAATATTACTTCAAGGGTAGTATGTTAATGTACGTACTTGTTTAACATAAATTTTTGTAACTGACCCTGTAAGTTTAGGTTAAACAGTGAAGTGTATTTATTTTGCTTAGCTGTTCGGTAACGTCGTGTGAGCCAAAACACGTAAGTATAACAGTTACATTTATGTAAATTTCATTTAGTGTTTAATCATTAGGGCAGCGGTTCCCAATTACTTGTGTTCATTACCCCACTTTTTCAAAAATCCTGTCTACCAGCATACTCGTTACCCCGCACCAAATCTATTATTTTGAACATGATTAATCAAACAAACTTTCAATTAGTTGAACCTTCTTTTATTCAGTTATTATTGAAACACATATCAAGAACTGCTATTACTTCTGTTGATAATAAATATAAAAAATGCATACATATGATAACGTTGAAAATAAATGGAGAGATTATATAATTGAAATAATGTTCATCAGGGTGAAAATGACAACTAAATGAAAACTTCCGTTAGAAATAAAGAGAACAATTTAATATAAACAATCACATCAGTTGAAAATAAGTTGAAAAAATGTTTATATGTACTCAAAAAATCTTCAGTAGTGGGAAAATGACAACTTAGGTTTGAGATAATTTTAGTAATGAGAGGAGATAGTTTGGTAAGGGCACATCCGGTGTCTTTCTCTGGGTTCAATCTAGTTCTCTCCTTGCTTTGGATGGTCAAATGAACTGAAAAGCCGATCTCACACATGCAAGTTGAATCAAATGGTAAAAGCATTTCTTTTTTATTTTTGCTTCTAAACGTGCCAGAAGGAAGTCTTTGTTACTACTAATCCAAAATGAAGATGATTTCATGGAGATAAGTTCCATTTATATGAGGTTGCTTGCTTCTTCCATCCTTAGATGCAGGCTATTTAAACGAGCACTCATTATACTACGCATTTCACTCAAGGGTACATAATCTGTATCTTCCAAAACTCTCCTAACCTTAGAAATGCAGCTACGAAATGCTTGTATTTTTTCATTCGCTGAGATAATGTTCTCTTCTGGTTATTGCAGTGGTGTTTAGGGCATTTATTTACAAGAATATGTCCACCAAATAGCACACAATGGAGATCCATTTTGGATCCCTCAGTTTCAGTGCTAAATTGTGCCTCTTATCGTCCAAAAACTTTTCAGTCTCAGTTTTGAGCTGAAATACTTGCTCGATAACAATATCCCCACACAAAGAGCTAAACAGTCTCGAGTTTAAAGCACTTAACATTATATAATTAACTATTTTCATGACATCACACATCACCACCTCCAAATCATGTTGCAAAGACTTTACTACCAGTGCTTGAAGATGTATAACACAGTGTGTTGCAATGACTGAAGGATTTTCCTTTTTCACATGCACCAAAATTCTAGAGTTAACATCTAGCATAGACGACGTCCCATCTGTGGTGTCTCCAATGCAGCTTTCCCATCTGGTTCATTGAAAAAGCGTCAACTTTTCTGAATACATCTACATCCTTTTCAGTCGTCTCAAGTGGACTGCACATAAGTATATCTTCTTCAATTTCCCTTTCTCCTTTGTACTGGATGTATACCTTAATTGTGCACAATAGCAGTATCAGTTGTATCATCCAGTTGAATGGCGAAAATACCCACTGTGTTTTACCTGTGAAATTAATGAACTCTTGATATCATTTGGCAGTTTATCTATGCTACGCTTAATTATGTTGTTGGATAGTGGTTCCCATTTCAATCTGTCAGCTTGGTTAGGTCCACATATAATTACAGCCATGCTCACTGCAATCTCCAACCTGCTCTTAAGTGACAACTAATTGCCGGAGAGAGATACTGCGTGTTCGCTAAATATTGAAATTTTTAATCTTCTTAATAGTAACACACACACACACATATATATATATATATGTATATATGTATATATATATATATATATATATATATATATATATATATATATATATATATATATATATATATATGTATATATATATATATATATATATATATATATGCGTAAAAATCACAGGAAAACGTGATGCTCAGATGCAGAAGAACCACAGGGAAAATGAAAATACGAAATAAACGCTTAAGTCCTGACTAGTTTCGTGATACTTCTTCAGAGGACTGATTTATTGAAAGAGGTTTCTTTACATTATATAGGGAAAGCAAACGTACGAACATACATATAGAGATTTAGAGAACAATGACACTCCCTTACCAGCTACCTGGGCTTAGGTCAGGTGTTAAGTGGCCGGAGACCACAAGCTCATTAGACACCTGCCAAAAAGGATCATTTCTGGTGGTAGGTAAATTCTTGTTTTTTTTTACTCTCAGTACAGTTTATTTATATGAAAACACGGTAGCCTTATCTATATAAATACATAAGCAAAACATACATATACATACATATATATATATATACATACATATACACATACATATACATATATACACATACATATACACATACATATACATATATACACATATACATACACATACATATACATACAAAAGTTAAGGTTGAGGGGAGGTAGTAACTCCTTTGCCTAAAACAGAAGCCGTAGCTACGTATGGGCCCAAGGTGTAACACCTTTCATAATTCACTCTTACCTCTCTGAGGTAATGAGAGGCAAACACAGAGTTGCTTCTCCAGAACGTTGCATCCATAATCTGTCTAACTGACATATTCTTACGATATGCCAGTGAAGTAGTGATAGCTCTCACCTCGTGAGCCCTTACGTTCAAAAGACCGAAGTTCTCCTCCTCCCACAAGAGGTGAGCTTCTCTTATTGTTTTCCTTAGGAAGAATGATAAAGCATTCTTTGAAAGGGGCTTTTGCAGATCTTTCACTGAGCACCATAAGGAATTAGATGGGCCTCTAACATTCTTAGTATGAGATAAATATGCTCTGAGAGCTCTAACTGGGCAGAGGAGCCTCTCCTGCTCTTGGCCCACCACATTAGAGAGGTTAGGAACCTCAAAAGTCCTCGGCCAGGGTTTTGATGGATTTTCATTCTTGGCGAGGAAGTCAATCCTCAACGCACATACTGCTCCATTCTGGTTAAAGCCCACTTGCTTCTCAATAGCGTGAACTTCACTGATCCTTTTTGCTGTGGCCAGAGCCATCAGGAAGAGGGTTTTCTTAGTAGCGTCTCTAAGAGACGCTTGAGAGATGGGTTTGAACTTCTTGGTGCATAGGAACTTCAGAACCACATCCAGATTCCAAGCTGGGGGTCTTAACTGAGACTGCTTAGTTGTTTCAAAATACTTCCCGAGATCTTGCAAGTCTTTATTTTGAGTTAAATCTATGCCTCTGTGCCTACAGACAGCTGAGAGCATACTCCTATATCCTTTAATGGAGGATACGGCTAGTTTAGCATCGTGTCTGAGGGACAACAAAAAATCAGCTATTTGGCTCACAGAGGTAGTGGTTGAGGAAACTTTGTGCTGCTTACACCAAGCCCTAAAAGTTTCCCACTTAGATTGGTAGACTCTTTGCGAAGAGACCCTCCTCGCTCTGGTGATAGCTCTTGCAGCTTGCGCAGAAAAACCTCTCGCTCTGACAAGCTTCTCGATAGTCTGAAGGCAGTTAGTTGAAGAGCGAGGGGGTTTTGATGATACCTCTCGAAGTGGGGCTGTTTGAGAAGCTTCGGACATGGAGGAAGGCTTCTTGGAAAGTCCACCAACATGTCCACCACTTCTGTGAACCATTCTCTTGCTGGCCAGAATGGAGGTACCAGGATCATTCTTCCTGATTCGAGGAGAGCAAATTTCCTGACGACCAGATTGATGATCTTGAACAGGAGGAACGCATAGGTGTCCATCCCCGTCCAATCCATCAAAAAGGCATCTACTGCTATTGCCTCCTCGTCCGGGACTAGAGAGCAGTAGTTGGGGATCCTTTTGTTTTGATTGGAGGCAAAAAGGTCTATTAAAGGTCTCCCCCATAACTTCCACAGACTCTGACAGACCTGGTGATTGAGGATCCATTCTGTGGGAAGAACTTGCCCTTTCCTGCTAAGCATGTCTGCTCTTACATTCCTCTGTCCCTGCACGAATCTTGTAAGAAGTCCTACATTGTTCTCCTTCGACCACAGAAGGAGCTCTTTTCCTGTTTCGAACAGGGACAGAGAGTGAGTTCCCCCTTGCTTTCTGATGTAAGATAGAGCCGTGGTGTTGTCCGAATTGACCTCCACTATCCTCCCTGACACTGAGTCTTTGAAGGCCTTCAGTGCTAACAGAATGGCCATCAACTCTTTCCTGTTGATGTACCATCCGGTTTGTTCCTTTTCCCAAGAGCCTGAGACCTCCTAGCTTCCTAGTGTTGCTCCTCATCCTGACTCCGAGGCATCTGAGAACAACACTAAGTCTGGGTTCTTCCTCCACAGGGAGATTCCTTCTCCTAACAAAGCTGGATCCAGCCACCAAAGCAGATGACCCTTGATCTCTGCTGGAATGAGGAAGGAAAAGGAGTCCTCCTGAGTCTTCCTGTTCCATACTCTTGATAGGAAGTGTTGAAGAGGTCTGAGGTGCAGTCTTCCCAAAGAGACAAACTGTTCAAGCGAGGAGAGGGTTCCCAGCAAACTCATCCAATCCCTCGCTGAGCACTTCTATCTCTCCAAGAATTCCTGAACCTTCTCGAGGCACCTGGTCTGCCTCTCCTGGGAGGGAGAAGCCCGAAAACGAACTGAGTCCAGAACTATCTCCAAATAAAGAATAGTCTGACTCGGTTCAGTCTGAGATTTCTTCTTGTTGATGACGAGACCCAGTTCTTCAGCCATCATGAAAGTCTTGCGTAGGTCCTCCAGATATTTCTCTTGCGATCGGGATCTCATTCACCAGTCGTCCAGATATAGAGATACTCTTATCCCCTCTTGATGAGGCCATCCTGCCACGTTCGCCATTACTCTGGTGAAGATTTGAGGAACAGTGCTGAGGCTGAAGCAAAGGGCCTTGAACTGGAAACACTTGCCCTGGATCATGAATCTCAGGTACTTCCTTGAAGTTGGATTGATGGGGATGTGAAAATAAGAGTCCTGTAAATCCAGAGACACCATCCAGTCCCTTGGACATACTGCTGCCAGCACCGACTGAGTCATCTCCACGGTAAATTTTGTCTTTTCCACAAAGATGTTCAGAGCGCTGACATCCAGAACGGGTCTCCATCCGCCCAAATTCTTGGGTACCAGAAACAGGCGATTGTAGAAACCTGGGGAGGATAGTTCCAGAACTGGCTCTATTGCTCCCTTCTCCAGCATCTGGTCCACCAGGTCTAGTAGGGCCCTTTGTTTCACTGCATCCGAGTACTGAGCCACTAAGGCTAGAGGAGTATTTGAAAGTGGAGGCTTCTTCGAGAGGGGGATCTTGCATCCCTCCTTGATGACCGAGAGGGACCATGCGTCCGCCCCTCTTTTCTTCCAAGCCTGCCAAAAAAGTGACAGTCTTGCTCCTACCGCTGTCTGGAGGACTTGAACTTCGCTTCTTGGAGCGGAATCTGAACGAACCTCTATTCGTTCTACTGCCCGTCTCCTGCCTTCTTCCCCTGAAGTCCGTTCTCGAAGGAGCTATACCTCGAAAGGGCTGCTGAAATTTCCTCTCCTCTCTTTTCAGAGACGAAGGAATTGCTGGTAAAGGCTTTCTTGCAGAGCATGACAGGAGGTATTGTGTGGCCTTTTGCGCAAGCGAAAGGGTTATGTCCCTGACAAGGGACTCAGGAAAAAGATGCTTCAAGAGAGGGGTGTAAAGGAGCTCAGCCTTCTACGCGACCATCACTGCTCTGGAAGCGAAAGAACATAACAGGGCCCTCTTGTTCAAAACTCCAGCCGAAAATAGGGAAGCCAACTCATTTGACCCGTCCCTAAGAGCCTTGTCCATGCATGCCATAATACTAGTAAGGTATTCTGTTTCCTCCAGTCGTTTGGTCTTCCTGGCCAGCATACCTAGAGACCAGTCCAAAAAACTGAAGACTTCGAAGGATCGAAAAATCCCCTTGATGAGGTGGTCAAGCTCAGACATGGACCACATTACCTTTGCCGAGTTAAGGGCATGCTTCCTAGCAGAGTCAACAACCCCAGAGAAGTCCCCCTGGGAGGAGGCAAGCACTCCCAGGCCTAGAGGTTCTCCAGTCTCGTACCACATGCAAGTCGAGCTGGTGGAAAAGAGAAGGTGGTCTTTACCGCTTGCCTCCGCTCCTTCAGCCAGTCATCAACTCTAGCGAGAGACTTCCTAGCAGAGATGGATAGCTTCATTTTGATGAAAGCCGACTGCTTTTTGGCCCTCTTCCTGCTAAACTGCGATTGAGGAGAACGAGGGGCAGCAGTTGAAACTCCTCCCCATAAAGCTCAAGGAGGGAGCGAGAGAGAACCTTATAATCCCCAGCCTCGTTAGCAGGTTTATCTTCATCCTCTGAAACATCCTCAAGATCTTGTCCTACTTCCACTTCAGTGTCCCTTTGGGCTGAAGGTTCACCTGCATCCGAGAGAAGCAAATCGTAGGATGCATCCTGTTGGCGAGGGCTGGATGCGTCCTGGCGCCGCGTGCTGGAAGCGTCCTAGCGCCGCGTGCTGGAAGCGTTCTGACGCCGCGTGCTGGAAGCGTCCTGGCGCCGCGCGCTGGAAGCGTCCTGGCGCCGCGCGCTGGAAGCGTCCTGGCGCCGAGCGCTAGAAGTGTCCTCGAGGCGCTAGGCAGATGGGTCCTGGCGCCGAGAGCTAGAAGCATCCTTGCGCCGAGAGCTGCGTTCGTCCTGGTATCGCGAGCGAGAGACGGAAGAGTCCTGATGTCGAGAATCGCTAGCGTTTTGGAGGCGTGTCGATGAAGAAGCAGCGTGGTACAGCGCCTTAGACGAATTTTGTCACGGTTCCCTGGGAGAGGAACTCCGTTCCCTCTTAGAGGCCAATTTCTTAATAGGTAAAGAGGCGTCTTTACATCTGTCCGACTGGGGGAAAGGACGGCTAAAAGCTTGTACTAGAGAAAACAGCAGCTTCTGCATAACAGTCATAAAAGACTTCGTGACTGCTGTTGGATCCTGCGGTTCCGAAGGCGATGGCTGCCGAGTAGCGCTTGTTGTAGGAGAAGGATCTCTCGACAGTCTCTCTTCACTTCCATCTCTAGGCTTTGGCCTTTTCACTGGAACGGTGTCCAAGTCATCCTCAGAAGGACAAGGTTCGGGGCTACTTGATAAGGGAGAGCGAGAACAGGTCTGGTCAGTAGGGTTCCACCTCCTCTTGGTCAGTCTCCAAGCCTCATACTGCCATTTTCGTCTGGGAGAAGAGCGAGGGGAGGACCCCATCACTTTCGACACGCCTTTTCCATGGCGGTCAAGAACAGCCTGGGAAGATGCAACAGGACTGTCTGAGGAGACAGCTGACCGAGGATACATACCTCTCACTCCCTTGCGGCCGTCGACGTACCTTCTCCCTTGGTGGTGGGAGCTTGGTATAGGTCTAGACCTAGGGTAGTGACAGGTTCGATCAGTCGCCACCTCCACTGCACTTTCACTAGCACTAATCACACTCACTCTTACCTATCAAGGCTGAAAGTTGATCTTTAATAGCCTTCAACTCGGTCTCCATCCTGGCGTACCGAGGGTCATCCGTCGATACCATTCCTGTATAAGGGCAGGAGTTACTACCTCAGGAGAAGGTTCAACTTTTACAGAGGAATTAATTAATGGATCAATAGAAATATCTAAACTAACTTCACTAGCAGATTTAGATTTAAATCTCGAAGCCCTCCTGGCTTTATCTAACTCTAACTTGCGCACATAGCGCTTCATATCTAACCATTCTTTCTCGCTTAAAATCTCACATTCCTTGCACCTTTTATCAAGCGCACAATCAAAACCCCTGCAACCCAAACAAACAGTGTGAGGGTCTACCGAAACTTTCGGTAACCTCACCTTGCATTCCTCATTTACACACACACGAAAATGAAGTTTCTCACTCATATTGAACAAATCAATAATAACAGAATAAACACAAACACGATTGCCAAACCCCCAAGTCAATGTACTTCACCAAAAATAAGTCCTGTACAGCAACAGAGGGAAAGCGAAACGAAAAACTCTAATGGCGGACCAACGATGTTGTCAGTCCATCCGCCAGAGATGATCTGAGGAACAGAAAACGGGAATGATTCCAAGTACCACCCTATAAGGGTTGTTAACCACCTAACCACACAACCACCACACGGCGGTTGCCGCGAGTTTTGAAAAATTCTGCCGGACGTCAGAGACTATAGCTATATATATATATATATATATATATATATATATATATATATATATATATATATATATATACTGCCAGGTAAGTTCCATTTATAAAAATACAAGTTATATGCGCTTCTAACACTGGCTACATGGTTAGACCTATTTCAATAATCAGGAAAATATGTTTTCCAG
>NC_090739.1:40780662-40843162 GCF_036898095.1 Palaemon carinicauda | reverse complement strand
TATATATAAATATATATATATATATATATATAAAATATATATACTTATATTCATATATATATATATATACATATATATATATATATATATATATATATATATATATATATATATAAGTATATCTATATATACATATATATAACCATATTTATATAGATACATACATATACATATATATATATATATATATATATATATATATGATATATATCATATATTATATATATAAAATATATACATACATATAAATACATATAGAGTATATATAAATATATATACAGTATATATATACAGTATATATACAGTATATATATATATATATATATATATATATATATATATATATATATATATATATGTACAGTATATATATATATATATATATATATATATATATATATATATATGTACAGTATATATACTGTATATATATATATATATATATATATATATATATATATATATATATATATATATATATATATATAATACTGTATATATATATATATATATAATATATATATATATATATATATATATCATATATATATATATATACATACTGTATATATATACATATATACTGTATATATACATATATATCAAATATATATATATATATATATATATACATATATATATATATATATATGATATATATTATATATTACATATAGACATATATATATATATATATATATATATATATATATATATATATATATATATATATGTATATATATATATATATCATATCATTAAATATATATATGATATATGTTATACACACACACACACACACACACACACATATATATATATATATATATATATATATATATATATATATATATATATATATATATATATATATATTACAAGTAATGCTCATAGAGTTCCTTTAATTTGTATGTTCAGGACACATTCAAGATGAATATAAACTGGAGTCTTTGACATGCTGTCTCTGTTGTTTAGAAAAGTCCTGAGGTCCACGCCAAGCCTCCTCTTCTCTTCAACAACTTCCCACTGAAGGGGCAAAAAGAAAACTAGAAGTCAAAGCTAAAATCATGAAACCGAGAGAAATATATTTACACTTATAACTCAGCTTTGTTGCTTTCTCAATTCAGATCTGCATGTTAAAAGGAAGAATCCTTAGTTGATTATCTATTTCCATATAGTTCTGTTGTCTGTTAACCTTAAACTAGCTAAGATTTTCTTTTTAAAACAATCTCGATTAGAAAAAGAAATTTCAGAAGTCCTTCCGTGTCCCATGATAACAGATAATAGACAAATAACGCTCATGATAACAGGTTCTTAGCAAAGCACGACAAGAGTACATTCTATGATGGTCACCGAAATAAAGATATATTATTATGTCAGTTCTTTATGTTATTAATCCTCACATGATTGCGATGTATGTCAAAAACTTGAATATCATCGTTCTTAAAACCCGTAATTATATTATGAGTCATGATAACCCTTTCAATTTATAAGGCGTCATTTTTTACTGGTAGCATCTTTACAATAACATAATGTACTTGTTTTATACACGAATGAAGTGAGAATTATAAATATTTTTCTTTTCTTTTTAGTTACAAAGTACAGAAAATAATTCATGATAGGAATTGCCCACGCACAAAACTTACTATACTCGTATATGGAAATTGATTGAGTCACAATTATCCCAATCATTGTACCGTCTTGAATTTCTTTCTTTCTTTTATTTACAGCGATTGTAGACTTACTTATTTTTTTCTTGGATATGTCATCAATCACTTATGAGTTCAAGTACTTTTCTTGTCATTCGAGTTGTCCTTTATTCATGGAACTGATAATTAGTATAAAACTTAATTCTGTCATCAGTTTTTATTTTATGACTTCTACCTACCACGCCTAATACCATAAGGTTCCATGTTCATTGGATATTAAGAACATGAATGAACTTTTATTTTTTACTTGGTATTAATATGCAAAAGGACAGGTCGTATCCTTCATATTTCCGAAATAACTCATTTTCCATAGTAGCAGATAAGAAACTGGTGATTAATTACTGTACAGTTTGCTGCAAAAGGCATGTGACCCGATTTCAGTGATTTTCGTCAGAGAGTCACAAAGTGGCAACTCTTACCTTCTTCACATACCTAATGAAACTAGTTTGCAACAACGAAACATTTTGCAACATCGCTCAATGAGAGATTCAGTTAACTAAGCACGGTTTTAAAATACCACTGCTATATTTTATATTGATTAAAACGTCAGCTACTGTAGATCATTGCATAAAAGATTAAGTGTCATTTTTTATTGTATTGAAAATCAAAGTACGTGAATACTTAATGAATTTGACATTTCAGCTGTCATGGTATTAATTGAATAATGAAATAATATATATTTGTCTTTTTGCACAAAATTAATATTTTCATTGAAATGTATTACAAACTTTTGACAGAATACGGTATTATATAAAGGCCAAGCTTAGCCTAAAAAAACTATCACGTCTTTGGTCTTCTTACACATATACATTAATAGTAACATTATTTTTCTGTAACATGACTGCTAATAAATAAGAATAAGAAATTAAACGTTCCTCCTAGAATAGTAAATGGTAAGGAAATTTGACATATTTCCAACATTTCTTTGTTGCAGTAAAACTGCAATAGATTGTAATTTCCCAATAGTATTATCGCTCATTATGCTCATTTAAAGACAAATTTAAATTGCTGCCACAAACTTTTCAAAGTTCTAATGTATTTAGAAAATTTAAATGGTTTCAGCTTTTTTTTACTTTCAATCACATGGAAATATGGGCTAATTTAGCAATCATATTCGTGATTAGCGACCCAGAATACCACATTTTTTACAGATTTATTTAAGATTCCACTTTGAGTACATCATAACTACCAATTTTTTTTTTTTTAATTTTTTACCGCTGTGAAATGTGCTAAACTATGCAGATAGTGCAGTATAATTAGTTTACAAATAATATTCATGATAATCAAAATGCTACATTATAAATTTGAAGGAAAAGTAACTTTGACCAGAAAAACTTCTTTGGCCTGGGTTTTTTTTTTTTTTTTTTTTTTTTAGAATATTATAATGACTGCGAAATTGCTGTATTTACACGCAAAATGATGTACTAGATCCGACCATTGCATCTGTAAATAGCAACCAGAGATATTTAATTATTCCCACTTAGAATAAACCAAAATGCACTCCTCCCTTATTCCCTATCCACTCACCTAAAATAATGCTACGAATTGATGTTTTGAAGACATATGAACTTCATCGGTACTGATGATAACTTAACTGTAATATCTAGGCCTTTTTTTTAAATCATATTATGGATTAGTGACTGAGAATACTACATTACACCAAGTTTCATGGAAAATTTCACTTTGACCACAAAGCTACCTTGATGTTTTTGCGAAATTTGTATCATTAGCGAGATGGCTTCATTGCTAAGAAACTGTAACATTACAGAGTTACAATTATATCTGTGACTAAATTAAATATTATTTACACAATGTTTTAAGGAAATTTTTGTTTTGAAATAAATATTCTGCAGTAATTTGAGGTAATTAGTTAATTAGTTAGTTGCTGACAATAATTATTACACTTTAATAAAATTGCAAATATACATTTCATTCTTTATTTGTTACATTCAGTAAATCAAATAAGGGGTCAAGATCCTAAATTAACTAATAATTGTCCATTATGATCTTTAAACTTTCCATTGGCTTTAAAGTACTCTAAATGTAGACCTAACTACAAAACAAAAATTATATTACAACATAAGAAAAAATATTTACATAGATTGCAGTTATTCAGAGTTATTTTGAATAATAAGTTGAGTTACACTGAATATATATGTACAGAGTTTCCGTCCGTTATTATGGTTCATGCAATCTTCAAAGGAATCAAAGTAAATCCCTGCAAAAACTCCTCTATCGTGAAAGAGTAAAGAAGAGTTTAAGATGACA
Organism: Palaemon carinicauda; assembly: GCF_036898095.1. Classification (NCBI taxonomy): domain Eukaryota; kingdom Metazoa; phylum Arthropoda; class Malacostraca; order Decapoda; family Palaemonidae; genus Palaemon; species Palaemon carinicauda. The sequence goes on along the minus strand of NC_090739.1, from coordinate 40,839,185 downwards.
TGGATCTCACCCTGCACAGATCCACATGGGTAAAAGCGTTCCTCATAGGGAATTCTTGACCATTGTCCAGTCTCAACTTTAAGGTGGTGGTAACTGAGTGGAAACCTCGTATAAGCAATTTCGTGATGCTCTGGAATAAAAGGTGTGCTCTTCTTGTACAAGCTGGGCACTCAAGATATGGGTTGAGCTGTTTGCAAGATATAAGTTGAGTTGATTCAAAGTTGTTGTTCACATGGTCTTAGTACTTGTTTTTCGTCTATTATTGTATCCTCTCGAGTTCTTTGTAACTGTTCAATGTAGATGCCCATCGGAGACTACTTTTATGGCCTTATTTATGATGGTAGCAAAGTAGCTCCTGTCACAGCCTTTTCGAGAATGGACTTTTCCTGAAAATTTTAACTGTTATTTCTTGATGAAGGCTGTTGCACTTGGTTCTCCTGATTCTAAATACACTAAATCAGAGCAGACTGTTTTTCTGACACTTGGGAGATCACGTAAACTACACAGGTCAGAATTACTAGCAGCTTTCAAGTTAGATGACATCCAAGTCTCAAAACAATAAAATACTGCACTATTTAATCCTGCAGACCATACTTTTCATTTCACACTGAAAGGAGCATCATTATTTTCCTATAAAAATAACAGGAACTTCCCCAGGCTCTTTGCATGCTTCTCAATATGCTCTTCAACCTGTTTATATAAAGGGAGCATTCATTATCTGTTTGCCTAAATAAGTATATTTGTCACAACATTTAACCGTTATTTCATTATTTTTGTTGTTAACTTTCATATCATATTCTTTACAATAATTCAATGCTTTTTAAAATCTCCACCTAATGCCTAATTCTTTGGTGCTGACTAATACAGTATCATCCATCAGTAAAAACAGGTGTAAAAATCTAAACCAACCATCCTGACCTTACTTCTTGACCATATGAATCATTGGGTTGGTGTAAGTGGTGAAAAGAAAGCAAGAACTAAGACCACTTTTTCTGACACCTGTCTGTCTCTATTGCACTATTGGCAATAATACTTGAGGTTACCTTGAAAGAATTTTGAATGGCTCTTACCATGTTTGACCCACATTCAATTCGTTGCAATAATCCTATAAGCATTGTCTTGTTTATTTTGTTGTAAGCCTTTGCAAAATCTAAAACAATATATACAATGGAGCTTTTGTCTTTGTAGCAATGTCTATTAAGGGGTGCAAAGTAAGAATTTGCTCTTCGCAGCCCCCAGCTTATAAATCATTATTTTAGTCTGTTATTGAGGATATGATCTTAAAGTTTTGGCAATGCTGTCATAATATTTATCCCACGGTAGTTGCCAGGATCTCTAGGATCCCCTCCATTGGAAAAGCTGAAAAAATTTGGCAGATGTCCATTAGAATGGATATACTACGAAGAAGACGGAATTCAGAATAAATGCTATGAATAAAATCCAAGCTACATTGAGCAGTCTGAAAACTCCAGCGGGGATACTGTCAGGGCCGGGGGCTTTATTGAACTTGATTTCCGGAATGCCTTCCTTCACTTATATTCCGTAATCGGATCATCAAGGAGTAGAATGTAGACTTGATTAGGTCCATTAATCTCAAGAGGGATTTCTGTTTCCATACTATCTGCACTAATTTTTTTTTTTTTTTTTTTTTTTTTTTTTTTGTCAAAAATGTCCTCCCAATTTATTGCTGTCCAAATTGTTTTGGCATCGTTCTGTTCATGTAACAATTTTCTTCTATGGTCTAAATTACATTTGGCACTGTAACTATGGGTTGCAAAGCTTTTGATGAAACATCATACAAAACTTCAACCTTAAAATACATTATCTATATTACATTTTACATTATCACTATTCATAACTGACATAGGATCAGGTAACAGGGAAGTCACTTTTTCTGGGTCAATTTTACTAAATGCAATGGATTTTTACAATGGTAAACTAGGAAGGGATGCAAAGTAATTTAGATCTTTCGACTAGTAGGGATTAGGCACAAAAATCAGTTTTTAATACTAAACCAATGGAAACATGGTTTGATTGAAAATTATATGAATAGCAAATACGAATATTCTTACCAACAGAATAATCTTGAGAACAAAATGCCCAGTCAATTTGATTTCTCCACTGAGAACCCTATCTATAGGTCAGGCCTCCTCCTCCCCTCAGTGAACCCCGGATTAGATGGTTTACTGGTGTTAGGTGTAAACTTTAAGAAATCTTCCTCATTACTCTACCATGATTATTTATAGTTAGGATCCTTATTATATCGCAATCCCAGGAAATTATTAAAATATTCAAGAGACCCACGACGTGCGTTCAAGTCACCTATTATCAACAATCCGATATCAGGGTAGTTATATAATTGTTCTGGAATGAATGAGAAACTAGCATCACTGTAATAAAGGGAATTATGGGGGGGTAATGTCAATCACACCCAACAAGAGGTCAGGATAAGGCTGGAGGCAAAACCACAGTTGGCTTTTTAGTTCACTTACATCGTAAAAATAGTTCCCAAAAAGGTAGCTTTTTACAAGTACAGCTACATCACTACAAAGTTACTCGCCTTCAATAATCTTCCTTATAATACATGAAGAGCCTGCTAAATAAAATGGATAAATTATCTTTACTTCCTAAAAAAATACTGTACCACTCACATTGCACACAAACCTAGTGCACTGTAAGGGTATTTTCATTTTATTGTATATCTTGCTTTACACATATCTGTTAAAAAAACTTTTCAAGCCTGTCTGTTCATGAAATATTTTGTTTGAACTTCTGTGAACTTCTTGCTCTGAAACTCTTGTATATAAACTCGCTATCTGTTGAAATAAAGTTAATTACATTCACCTAGCCTCTCGGTTACAACCTAATGGCTCACTCTCACATTGGTGACCATCCAAGTGACCACCTCCCTCCTGCCTTCCCCCTCACTACCATGACTTACTATTAGGACGATGCCGCCCTCCGACCCTGACTCTCAAATCAATGCCACACCCATGAAACTATCGCCTCACACCAGTACAAAAGTATTAGTCTGGTTTCAGCCCACAGAGATCCAATTCTGCATCAAGGACGTGACTCGCTTAGGCACCAAAGCAGACTGTGTTCTCGCGGAGATCCCCTAGGATACTTTCCCGGAAATCTATGATTGGCTTTGCGAGCAAGGGGACATCCCAATAGGGTACAACACCCTCAAAACTTACATCTTAGAGTAGTACTCTACATCGACAGCTGCCCGTATAGCTAAACTTTTTCCGCTCTCTCAACAACCCTTTGTGGACCAAAAGGCTTCGCTTGCCCTGAGGGAAATGACCAGTATTAGTCACCTGTAACCTTCCGCAAATGGCTCTTCTCATGAGGTGAACCTACTTTGTGACTTTTGGGTACGACCTTTACCAGAACCTGATTGCGCTGCTATACCCGATGTCAATATTTTGCCCATGAAAGACCTGATGACTAAAGTCGACACCGCTATGGACAACCACTTACAAAACTTCAAGACCTCCATCAATGCCTCCAGTCCTGACAAAGAGAAAAACAATTTAACATAGACAGAAGCTGACATGAATGCGGTAGGACACAGACCCCTACGACGTGACCTGCCGGAGAGGCAACAAAGCTGCACAACACCCACTACTCGCCCACGCTCCAACAAAAGATCTCTACAGCCACTAACTGATACCCATTGGTTGCAATTATGCTACTACCACTTTAGATTCGGGACTGCTGCGAAGAAATGTAAGAACGGTTGTCAGTGGCTAGAAACAGTGTAAGTAGGCCATCGCTTGTGGTGGTGGCCTCCTTTGCAACTAATATTTCTTTTTACATGATGCAGGTAGGGGCGTGCAATTTTTGGTAGACATGGGTGCTTGCCGTTCTCTTCTGCCAAGGCCACTCTCCAGAACATGATGTAGTCGGTCTAAGTCTGCCGACGTCCACCTAGTAGCTGCATTCGGATCTTCCATTTCTACCCATGGTTACATAAACCTCACATTATCGTTTGTAAGCCCCAAATATAATTGGAAGCTTCTCGTTGCTCACATCAAACTGCCAATCCTCGGTGCGGATTTCCTCTCTCATTTCCATCACCTGGTTGACGTCATGCACCGACGGTTAGTCAATGCAGACTCTTATTCATCGACACCTCTTGAATCTGACTACTCCGACCTCACTCTCCACATCAGTGCACTGACAGATGCCTATGCCCACCTCCTAACATCGTACAGTACCCCCAAGTTTTCCGTCCAGAACTTCGTCAAACACCTACGGTTCCCGCAAACATGCTATTTATCACCATGTCAAGACGACAGTGAACGTCAGATTCAGGCATCTGGCACAGGATCATTTGGGAGCTGTTAAAGAAATGGAAGAAATGGGCCTTTGTCAAAAGGCCTCAAGCCCATGGTCATCACCCTTACACATTGTCCTAAAAAAAGATGGCTCTCTGCATAAGGGTGAGGACTACAGGTGCCTGAACATGCAGACAGAATCGGATCACTACCCTCTCCGAAACAACTCCGACATGATCTCCTACCTGCACAAAGAGAAGGTTTTCTGAGTGCTTGACTTTCTAAAGGGGTATTATCTGGTGCCCCTAAACCCAGAAGACATCCCCAAGACCGCTACCACCACCCTCTTGGTACATACGCCTTCAATCAATCCTGCTTTAACCTTCTTAATGCTGGGGCCACTCTCCAATGCCTCGTGGATGGCATCTTCGGGGACCTCACCTTCCGTGTACGTTAAGTGGACGATTTACTTGTTCTCTTCCTCCAAAGAGGAAAACCTCCATCGCCTATGCAATGTGCTCGACCGCCTACATCAGAACGACCTTGTAATTCAGTATGACAAGTGTAGCTTTAGCGCCAACGAAGTATTTTTCCTAAGACACCACAAAACTCCAGAAGAATTTCACTCTCTCTCTCTGACAAGGTAGCCGCCATTTAGAACTTCCCCACGTCCTTGATCATCAAAGCAAGGCATAATCAGCTATTATCACCGTTGCCTGCCAGCCATCACCACCACTCTTGCACCATTCTATGTCTCCATCAAGGACAAACTAAAAGATCTGAAGTGAGGTCCCCTTCAAGAAGCAACCTGCTGCAATGCAAAGAATACCTGCTGGTCTCACTTTTCTTGTGCCAAATGCCCCTCTCCTTCTCTCCACCAATACCAACGACGTCGCTATTGGTGCAGAACTTGAGCAAGTGGTCGACATCTCTCTCAACCTATTGGACTTCTTCAGTGGAAAACTATCCAAGGCCAAATCTAACTACTCTACTATCGACCACGAATTACTGATGGTACATTTGGTTTTTCATTACTTTTGCTACTTCTTAGAAGGAACGTCCGTCACTCGCACGGACTACATGCCTCCGGTGCACGCCTTCACTCGACAGTCCAATGCCTGGTCTGCCCGTCAACGCCGACATCTCTCCGGTGTGGTCGAATACAATTGCACCCTTCAACAGGTCCCTGGGAAAATTAATCCTGTTGCCGATGCCCTGTCAAGAAAAACATTGGCCACAATTCACCTGGAATTGGATTACAACACCTTGGCAGAAGCCCAACGAAAAAACCAGAATACCAAGCATGTAGAACATCCTGCATATCCCTCCACTGGGAAGACATTGCCCTCGATGACTCCAACACCACCCTCCTCTTTGACATTAATACCAATAGACCTCGACCATGGATACCTGCTTCCATGCGCTGACAGGTGTTTGATTTTAGTCATAGCCTTTCACATCAATCTAGTACACAACTATTGAAGACGAAGTTCATTTGGCACAGCATTACTAAGGATACTAAGGATTGGGTCCGCAACTGTCCTTCATGCCAAACTTCAAAAGTACGTTGCCACAAGGATGCAAGACTTGGCACCTTTCCTCAACCTCAGTGAAATTTTGCCCACATTCACGTCGACATAGTAGGTCTCCTACCCACATCACAAGGACATTGTTACCTGTTTACCGTCATCAGCTGCTTTATTCATTGGCTCGAAGCCATTCCCATGGAAACTGCAACATCTGCCTCATGTACAATTGCGTCACTCTAAGGATGGATAGCGAACTTTGGTATCTCTGAGCATATTACTTCTGACAGTTGTACTACTTTCACCTCTCAATTGTGGACATCATTAGCAAATCTCCTGGGAATCACCCTACACCAGACAATAGCATATAAACATTCTGACAACGGAATGGCTGAACACTTTTATCAGGCCCTGAAAGTAGCTTTGATGTCCCGCTGCAAGGACTACTAATGGTTTACCCAGCTTCCCTGGGTCCTCCTAGGACTAAGTTTCATTCCTAAAGCTAAAATGATGTATGGAAACCCGTTGGTCTTCCCTGCAAAATTTTTTCCGTCTGCAACCTCCTTCGACAATCTCCAGCGTCTATGTCACGTTGTGGGAAAATCTACTCCATGCCGTCAGACTTAAAAATCCCCAGCTAAGCAACACATACCGACAGATTTGAACTCTACAACACACATTTACCTGCACAACGACACTCGCAAATCCCCACTAACGCCCCTTTACAAGGACCCTTTCCTTGTGATCCATAGCAACCTGAAGGCTTTCTTAATCAACATTTGTGGCAAAGGAGACTAGGTCTCCATTGGTCAACTAAAACCTGCATATCTCCTGCATGATGACCCACCTACAGTACGCCTCTCAAGAGCACAGCACCCAATGACTTTTTTTTAGGGGAGGGGGGCAGCTATGTACCCCATGTGTTTCACACACAGTTCTACACTGTAACAGTATTTTCTTTTTGTTGTACATCTCGCTCTACACTTCACTGTTAACAGACCCTGTTTAAACCTGTCTATTGAATAATTTTTTGAGAGTTTTTGTGACCTTCTTGCTCTGAAACTCGTATACAAACTTGCTATCTGTTAAAATAAAGATATTTGCATTCACCTTGCCTCTCAGTTATAACATCACGGCTCAATATCACAATACAGTATCAAAATCTATCAGAGTACCTATTAGGCTACCAACTTTGAAATATTTTCATTAATATTCCAAGAACATATTTCAACTATTGTCTTAACCCCTTTACATAATAAACGAATGTCTAAAATAATCAACAAATCTACTATTAACAAGACTTCTTGTTGACTTGAGTCGTAGTGAACAGTATAGTCATGGTTCTAGGATTTCTCTCTCTCTCCCTTATTTCCAGTCCCTTTAACCTGCTGAATTCCGTTCTAACCTATGGTGCTACTTCAAGGATGGATTGGATCCCAATCTGTCTTAGACTGGAGTTTAGCGATTATGGCTATTTCTGTTTATAGTGGCTTTGCTCAAACGGTCTATGTGTGTGTTATCTTGTAGTTTCTTGACGATTTAATTTATCTTTTCCTTGTCTTAACTAGATATAATAGCTTCATCAGTGTTAGTGATGGTCATACCTCCTTCCGGCACTCCAGGGAAAATGATTATAGTCCTGGATCTTTCCACGGCTTCCATCTCTTCAAGTAGCGTTGGTGCTGGATAACAGCTTCTTTCAAATTAAAAGTTTCTTTTATTAGAACTTTGAGCTTGGTATCTATCCTTCTACAATCACGAAATTCTAGTAGAAAAGTCGTCCAGTTTTCTTTCCACGGAAGAGGTAGCAGAACTACCAGTTGCCCCGTGGTTTGTGTCGATGAAGGTATTCAGTGCTGCTATTAATTCTTCCTTTCACATGTTTTTAAGATCCTTGTCTATCAGTCTTTATACATCTCCGGCGTATTGAGGTTACTATTTGGGGAATAACCATTATTAAAGATTAGGTGGAGTGTAGTTTACAAAAAAAAAAAAAAAAAAAAAGTCAGTTGTCGCTACAATGGAAACAATTACGTAAAATGACACATCTATGGCGTCACAGTTTTTTTTAGGGTCCCTGGCACATATACATAGATCAAAGGACACCCAACAGATATAACTCTTCATTAACACAATTTCACTCTGCAAACTGTTCCCTGCACTTTATATACATGACCAGCACGCCTTCAGGAATCTTGTATTAGCGGGAAAACCCACTTAAGCTGCAACAATCGCGCAAATATGCACAATTTAGCAGAGCTTATTTTCAAAACAATCAACTTGGTTTGCCTTCTTCTTTTATGTACATTGTAATATATTATATTTTGCACCCATATTCGTTGCCATTCCCCCTCGACAAACTTAAACAGCTCCAAGATATCTTGTTAAATTTCTAAACTGGATTAAACAAAGCTAACATTTTACTAAATACTGAAGACTTCATTTAAACCGTTTCAAGGAAGAAAAGTTCAAATATTACCAAAGGTTTTCCAAGGATATACTTCTCATGATGACTACTACATCGTTATATGGTAACCAAATTGCAATATTTTGTAAGTTTGCAATTTATATGCGTGATGGGGAGCCAAGAACGGTTGAAGGAAAAACCTATATTGGTCCAAATTTTTTTTATTCCAGTGAAAATTTCATTAAACAACTCAGCTGTATAACTTGCAAATTGTGTTGTATCAAAAGAAACTGCGTGATTGTGATGAATACACCAGAGAATCATTACGACGAGTGACACTAAATATAATTAGAATAGCACTCAGTTCAATATTATGAGGTCGTTGCAATGGTGAATTTTATTTATTTCGTAGTTATGAAGTTATATAGGCTACTGCTATCTAAGCCCCAATACCTGACGATTTCATCTGTTATTATGTACGCACTGATAAGTGGACACACAAGCGTACACACATACATACTTGCTATTAAATTAGTTAAAGTGTAAGTGAGACTTATAAAAATCTCAACTCGATAGATTGGATTCTGAATGTGGTCATCAATATAATCTTAGAAGAGAGTTATTTGAAGGGAGAAATGTAAGATTTACCAAGTAAAGCGCTAAGGTAAAAAATATCGAGTAATATGTCAATGGGACGTTTGAAAGCTTCGAAGATGGTGTCACTGACGCAATAGGGAGTTCTGTAAATATCGATGTAACAAGGAATAAAATCCGATTAATGTCAGTAGTAATAAACAAAATATGATAGGAATTCTGTTTACAGACATCTATGCCCTTCTACACGGTTTCAGAGTCAGAGACCAGGAGTAACAGATCCTCGATTTGACTAGACTACCAATCGAAGACTAAGTTCTAATTAAAATTCTAACTTCTTATTTACTTATGCATCATCATTCACCAAATATAAACAGAATAGGATTTATATCAACATATAAATTCACCTGAACATTCTCCTAGATTTAGAAATTTCCAATCGATATTAAATTGATGAGGATGGGGAGACCTCATGAAAATACAATAAACTCAACATGAATAACACTAAAAATTCTGCAAATGTAAAAAAGCTTTAATCTTCGATAAAAACTATCGTCGAGAAACATTATGCCCTTGAAGCTTATATAAATAGCCGTTATGAATGGGACAATTTCATCAGCAAATTTCGATGTTCATATAATGAATCTGCTTATTGTAAATTTTTGTTAAGGTTTTTAATGCTCTTCTATGCTTAGCTCTGGTTTTTGCATGTTTCTCAAATCTTCAATCTCGAATTATCGACCGAGTAATCAACCAATGTCTTTCTTCTCCGGTTAACCTCAGTGGGAATTAAATGTAAACTTCAGTCAGTGTGACCTTGTATAAAGAAGAGATAAATAAATAATAAAAATGGCATATGATTATAGAAATAGATGCACGAGGTGATATATTATTAATATTGATTATAAAATTGAACACTATACCAATGGGCAAAACCATCAAGGATATGAAAATGAATCATGGCTCATAAATTCATATTAATTTCAATACGGTACACCCAACCTGAAGCGACCTGACAAATCTGTTTCACGACTGACCTTTCAATTTTAGAAAATAATTCCAGGCCGATGATATTATCATGATGGACAGTCGACCAATTACTCGAGTCTTGATAATATTATATGGATAACTGTTTAATGAATGTCAATTCAATGAATGTCATTGATATACCCATAATTTATGTCACTATTACTTATTGTTTCCCATCACTAAAAATTAATTCACTCTATCCGTGTTGTATGCTAATGTCGTTGCTATTAACTGTAAATAAATTCCACATTTTAAATTCCATGTTAATTATATAGATTGAATAAATTTCATCATATTGGATATCAATCACATCTGTCACAAATCTTGAAAAGAGAATTAACTTTTATTCGGCAATAAGAAAAATAGAAAATTTAAAAACTAATTATAAAGAAAGAAATAAATATATACACTAAATCTATGTGTGGCCATGAGTAGTAAATATTAAGCATACAGAACAAAATACTTAATACCAATATTATAACACTACAGTTTCCTGATATCTAAACGATGAATGGCTTGCTTTGCAAACCCAAAAAGATTGGAAAAGGTTTGGTATTTCAAGTTTTATTACATCAGTAATTCATGGTACAAAATTGACTGAATTTTTCGCAAACAATATCAACAATGTATAGGAAAAAGGGCAAAAAACGTAAATAGGTAAAGGAATAATGTACTATAAAAGTAGATTGTACCAGAAAACGTCATCCTAAATAACTTCCTTATCTAGCATACACATAAGAGTGATGACGAAACATCATCTTTTGATATTTTTTGTTGACAGTCAGGAGGGCTTTTAATTATTGAGTGGAAATGACAATTAGGGAGTGTTCCACAGATAAAACCTAGATGGCAAGTAGTTCGCAAATAACACAAATAGTCCGGTCAATAGGGCGGTGAATAAGGGGAAAAAATCAGAGAAAGTTGCAAAAAGTTTTATTTTCTTTATAATATATTACTTAATAACATTAATTTTGGCAGCTATCCTGAAATTGAAATGTCTGAAAAAAAGTTATTTTCAAAAATCTCGCTTGGGACTCACTTTAGAGAGAAAAATGTCATCATATGGAATAACATACTTAATATTTTCTATAAAAACTGTTCTATTTTGTGATACGTTGTTCAATTTTGCTACCATATTGGTGAAAATTTTTTCAGCTTGTTTTTTATACCCCCATTTATTTATATATATATATATATATATATGCATATATTTATATATATATATATATATATGCATATATATATATATGCATATATATATATATATATATACAGTATATGCATATATATATATATATACAGTATACAGTATATATATATATATATATACAGTATATGCATATATATATATATATATACAGTATACAGTATATATATATATATATATATATAAATACATATATACATATATATATATATATATATATTATATATATATATAAATATATATATATATATATAAATATATATATACATATATATATATGTATATATATACATATATATATGTGTATATATATATATATATATATATATCCAAATCATCTCCGAAGGGTGTCCTTCTCTTTATTCTAGTTTAAAAGTAGGCTGTCATGGTGAATGCAATTTCTTTCTATTAAAAAGAGCTACCAAACCAGAAACAAAGTGATTGGATTTGGTTTTGAACAACTGGCGCGTTATTTTGTATTGGAGCTTTATTCACGCCATATATGTACCCTTCGGTTCCGGCAACTTGAGCAGGAAGTACCTATGACGTCACGGAAAGTTAATGTATACAATCTAGGTTTGCCAGAACAGAAGATTTTGCTTGTTGGAAAAATTATTGCGTATTGATTGCTTGAGATTTTATGCATTGTAATGACTCGCAGATGTGTTGCAGCAGGGTACTCAAATACAGGAGGGGAAAATATCTCCCTGTATTTCTTCCCGAAGTATGAAGTGATAAGAAAACAGTGTGGTCGCTTAAGTGCAACATAAACAGGCCGAATAGTCGCCCAGCCAAACATCTTGGCTTTAGAATATTCATACTTTAATACATTACTAAATCTAAATGATCTCGTTTGGTCACATTATACTAACAAAAACCACAAAATCATTATCATCATCCTCATATTATCAAGAGAATATCTATAATACTTATTGTGAAAATTATTACAAATATACCTACGTACCTTCAATTTCTAACGCCAGATTACGAAATCCACTAATCAACCAAATATTTGCTACTTATTGAAAACTTTTAAAATTAATTTTGCAATTGTGAAATTATATATTTTCTCTTAATTCCCAAGCTCAATTTAAAATATACAGTATTGTTCTCTCTCTCTCTCTCTCTCTCTCTCTCTCTCTCTAACCTCATAGTGACATAAAAAGACTATCATACCAATCATCTTATTCACTGACCTTCATAACATTGACGATGACATAATATTAAGATCTAGTTCCTATTAAAATACCTGTACGTATTACCACGAAGAACTAGAGACTTGCCATCAACATTTCCATTTGGATTTAGCCCCGTTATCTTTGTACAAGCAGGAATACGCATTCCTAGTTCTTTAGTCTTTCACACGAATATCTGAAACTGTCAGAATCAAAGGTCCATGGGGTTCCATGGACCAGTCATAAAGTGCTTTCAAGTTGATGCTCAAGGTATATAGGGACTTCTGATAATCAAGTAGTGTCGTGCAAAATTGTACAAAATATATTTTCACTAGAATAGATATTAAACGTTTTACAGATATTTTCATGTGATTTACAAAGTAAGATGTGAATTTTTACGGGAAATGTAATTTACGAAAATATTGTTTTTGGAGATAATGTATTAAACACATTTCATACCCTAACTCCAAGGATTTATATAAAAAAAAACTATATATCATTAGCTCTGGTTAGAATCATTAGCTTATAAAATTATTATTTAAAATGAGGATTCATGTATGTGTTGTAAATAGAGAGAAGTGAAAAAATAATATAAAATATGGCTAAACCTCTCTCTCTCTCTCTCTCTCTCTCTCTCTCTCTCTCTCTCTCTCTCTCTCCTAGATTTACAAAAGAGTTTGGACAAAGTTCTTCATAAAATAAAAATAATGGTGAAAATTAAAGCAATAGGCATCATGACGAGGCAGCTGAATGGGTCGAAGATTGGCTAACAAACAGAAAACATAGAGTTGTAATCAATGGAGAAGCTTCAGAGTGAGCAGCTGTTGCAAGCGGAGTACCTCAAGGATCCGTCCTTGGCCCATTGCTATTTCTAATTTACATTAACGACATAGATTTATGATTAACTAGCATAATAGCCAAATTATTCGACGATACTAAACTAGGCATAAATGCTACGGTCTCAGAAGACGTAGAAGCCACAAGAGAGGTTTAATGAAGCTAGAAGAATGGTCCAGAAAATGGAAAAGGCATTTCAACTGTGGGAAATGAAAAGTCATGCACATAAGTTATAGTAACACACAATCAGATTGATCACTGCTGGGTAATGAAATAAAAAGTGTGGACCAGGAGGAAGATCTCGGTATTATTATCAGTAAGGATTTGAAGTTCACCAGATAGAGAGTAAAAACCGAAAATAAAGCACAAAAACTAATGGGTTATATAAAGAAACAATTCAAATACAGTAACAAAGACACAGTACTATAGTTGTACACATCACTAGTAAGACTCCATCCAGAATACAGTCTAATTCTGGGCTCTAATTATTCAAAAGGATATAGATAGACTGGAAGCAGTACAAGCTAGGGCCACCAAACTAGTTCCAACACTAAGGCAATTTGGATATAAACGGAGTATGGAACGTTTGAGCTTATTTGACCAACAAACTCGACGGCTAAGGGGACGGTTAATTGAGGCATTCAAAATTTTTATAGGAATAACAAATCTAGATAACAACATTGACCCGCTGAGTTGTGGATGTGTTTTGCGCGGAGCTCCGTTTAACATTCACCCTGAGTCGTGTTTTAGCTTTTGTTTCTCACTCAGAATATCATTGAAAAGATATTAGTTAATCTTATGGAGAAACCAAAGTGAGCAGAAACAGTACACTATGTCTGTACCTACCTTTCCTGCCTTATATGTGAAACCACGGAGAGAGATCGGAAAAAAATGGATAGGATGTGATTACAATAGATTCTATTATAAGAAACTGTGTATATATAGTGGTAGGCATCACTGATAATGAACGAAAGAACCTGGTTATGCCAACGCTGCGTAGGTAGAGCCATACAAGCCAATTTATATATATCAAAATTGAAGGAAGATATGAATATAAGAGAATAGGCCATGAGTGAACAAGACGCGAGAGTCGCTGAATTGGAAAACAGACTCGCAAACCTTAGCGCACACGCAGCAAATACCACCCAGACTACTGACCTCACTGAGAAAGTTGATAATCTTGCTATGAATATGGAATCAATTAAGGCAACACTTCAATCATTGATGGACCCAAAACCGGAGAAAACGACATATGCTGACAAAGTTAAGGAAAAAAATCTGTTGGTAATTAAGTCAATTAATACAACAACTAAAATCATTGAAAAAAAACACGAGGCTGAACAAGCACTTATAGACATTCCTATACTTAACACGAGATCAACTTCCAATGGAAATGTTGTTGTAAGCTTTGCAAACTAAATGATCAGAGAAGAGGCTGCAAACAAAATTCATACATTGGTTGCCGACACTGAAACGAGAGAAATCGGAAAACTAAAACCAAAAATAATATGCAATGTGTACACTGATGAAGATGAAGTAGTAAATGCTTTGATTCAAAGAAATCGTTGCCTGGACCAAATCCAAAATATAGAAAAGAAGATAAGTGTAGTCCTGAAGAAAAATGCTTCAGGTGGGACTACCCACTATGTGCTGAAATGTGATCCTGAAGTTTGGAGGGCTATTCAAGATAATGGGGACAAAGTTTTGTTATGATGGGGTACTTATAACATACAATATAGGTACCACGTGATCACCTGCTACCACTGTCAGAGGTAGGGACAACTTGAAAAAGATTGCAAGTCTAGGAACAATGATAAAGTCGGCGAGAAATACTCAGTAAAGCATTCCACCAAGGAGTGTAATTTGTAAGTGTCAAAGTGTATTAACTGTACAAAGTTGAACAAGCCAAGTGACCACATAGTAAATTTTAGAGACCGCAAAGCTTATGACTTGGAATAGAAAAGACTTGCAGAAAATACTGATCATGGTTACTAAGGACATCATAAACTGTGGCTATGTAAATATACAATCTGTAAGTATTAAAACTATTCAAATTCGAGAATTGATCAACGGAAAATATTTGAAAATAATAGCATTATCTAAAACATGGTTAAATAACTTGGACAAGGCTAAGCTTACAGAAATGACACCCTCCACACACACCTTTCACATACCAAGAGAGGGTAGGTCTAGTGGGGGTGTCGGACTCTTTATTCATAAAGGTTACTCAAATCTCAAAATGTTAAAGAGAACTAGTGTAACAAGCTTTGAATATATAGAAATAAAATTTACACAACAAAAAGAAAAATATCCTTTGTAACAGTTTAAAGGGTACCTGACACTTGCACACATTCGTGGCACTGATGCGCGAACTCGCGTGAACGAGCCGTGAAAATGTCGTGAACAGTGCGGGAACTCGCGTGCCAGAGCGTACCAATGCGTGCCATGCGTGCCCAGAACTGTGAAATGTGTAAAGTTTGTGGCACGCATTGGCACGCACTAAATGGCCGTGAAATAGTCGTGAACGATGCGCCAACTGGAGTGAACTGGAGTGAACAGTGCGGGAACTGGCGTGAACTGGAGTGAACGATGCGGGAAGTGGCGTGAACTTTATAATGAAGAGAAACAAAAAGGAAACGAAAAAATTAATGAAAAGGAAAGAAAAAAAAACCTAATACATTTTTATATTAGCTGTTTTAATGTGAAAAAAAAATGATATCTTATTTCAAACTATTTCTATAACTTTATAATGAAGAGAAACAAAAAGGAAACGAAAAAATTAATGAAAAGGAAAGAAAAATAAACCTAATAAATTTTTATATTTGCTGTTTTAATGTGAAAAAAAAAATATATCTTATTTCAAACTATTTCTATAACTTTATAATGAAGAGAAACAAAAAGGAAACGAAAAAATTAATGAAAAGGAAAGAAAAATAAACCTAATAAATTTTTATATTTGCTGTTTGAATGTAAAAAAAAATGATGTCTTATTTCAAACTATTTCTATAACTTTATAATGAAGAGAAACAAAAAGGAAACGAAAAAATTAATGAAAAGGAAAGAAAAATATAAACCTAATAATTGTTTATATTTGCTGTTTGAATGTAAAAATAAAATGATGTCTTATTTCATGCACACACTTATTTTCCTCTATTACCAATCAAGACCAAAAACTTTTGTTTTAAATAAAAATGAACTGAAAAATAAACCCAAGAAATTTTTAAGTTTGCTGTTTGAATGTAAAAATAAAATGATGTTTTATTTCATCAATATACTTATTCTTCTTTATTACCTTAAAATGAAGAGCAAAACAAATTTTTTCTGTTTGCTGTTTTAATGTAAAAATAAAATTATTTCTTATTTCAACACACTTTTTTCTCTATTACCTTAAAATCAACAGCCTAAAAACTTTTCATGTTTGCTGCTTTTAATGTTAAAATAAAATGCTTTCTTAATACTTGTACATATTTTATGTCTGCTATTTATATGTAAATCAAATGCTTTCTTATTGAAACAAAAATAAAGGGCAACAAAAAATACAAACGAAAAAGATACGTTTCTTCTCCTCAATGCAATGGTGTCTCTGACAGAAAGCATTGTTGTCTCTTCCGAAGCCAATCCAAGAATGTCCTCGCGTTGGAGAAGCCCCGTTTTTATATGGAGTGGCCAATTCGTGAACTGGCGTGAACTGGCGTGAACGATGCGGAAACGATGCAGAATGATGAGCGAACTCGCGTAAACGTGTCGTGAACTTCTCGTGAACTACGCGTGCCAATTCGTGCCATCACGTGAACGTCGCGTGAACGTCGCGTGAACGATGCGCGAACTGGAGTGAACTGGTCGTGAACAGTGCGGGAAAAACACCAGTGCCGCACTGGCACGCATCAATGCGTGCCAGTGCGTGGCAAAAATGCGCGCAAGTGTCAGGTAGGCTTAAAAACCTCCAAGAACAAATACTAGTATCTTTTTTTAGGAACTAGTGCGTTCATTGAGATGATTATCATGAAGAAAAATGAATTAGTTATTTGTGGAGACTTCAGTTTTTGGATGGATGACGTATGAAATCCTGACGCTTTGGCATTTAGTGAGTTTTAGGAATCATATTGACAAGTGAATAATGTCGACTGTACAACTACTTTAACTGGGCATACATTGGACCTAGTTTTGAGTGTTGGAACAAGTAATATTGCACTTAAGAGAAATGTACTATCTCCCCAGTTCACAAACTTATTACATTTAGTCTACCTCTACAGAAACATGCAATAGTAAAGAAAATAAACTTTAAACATAAATAAAAATGTCTCCTACCATATTTATTGAAGTTACAAAGAAAATAAATGATACTATCAACATTCCCTGTGATCATGATAACGAACGTCTGTTGGGAGATATGTGTGTCAACTGTCTTACGACCACTTATAATAAAGTGAGTAAAACTGAATATGATATCATGTGCCCACCAGTGGAAAAGACTATTGCTGTTAAAGACTAATCTCCTTGGTTTGATGGAGAGACCTAAGTGAAAAAGAGGGAAAGAGACGTAAAGAAAGAAAGTGGAATTGGTTAAAAACTGAAAGTACATGGGTAGAATACAAAACTGCTACGTGTCAATACAACTACCTACGAAGGAGGAAAAAAGTGAATACTATAAGAGAAATATCCTTGAAGCAGCAACAGACATAAATAAGTTATATCGTCTCCTAAATGATATCATGGGAAATGCAAACGAAAAAAAGCTACCCGATGGATACAGTGACCAGGAACTAGCAAATAATTTTCTAGTATTGTTTTAAAAATAAAATTGAAAAATAAAACCAAAACAGTTGTAAATACTCAACATCACATTAATGATACACCTGACTCACAGACAAAATTAATAAGATTTAACAACATAACACAAGATGACATTACCAGTATTATCAAGCGAGCAAAGAAAACAAACTGCGCGATTGATCCTATGCCAATATCTGAAGTAATTGGAGAAAGAAACTTTTCTAATCTAGCCGAAATAATAACAAGAATAGCAAATGCAAGCATTGAAGAATGTAAGCTTCCCAAATCTGAGAAAATGGCTATAGTCACACCAGTTCTGAATAATGCTCTGGACTACCAGGAATTAAGCTCATATATACCTATTTCGAATCTATCCTTTGTTTCAAAAGGGCTTGAATATGCAATTCCTGAAAAACTAGTCAAAGGGCTTGAATATGCAATTCCTGAAAAACTAGTCAGTCACTTAGAAGTAATAGAAGCTTTGCCTGACATCCAATCTGCTTATAGAAAGCTATACTCTACGGAGAGAGCCATTTGCTTTGTTGTAAATGGTATGCTGGAAATGATTGATGAAAATAAATGTGGTATTTTAATATTACTCGATCTCAGTGCGGCTTTTGACACAGTTGTGCATGAACTGCTATTAAATTATCTATGGTGCAACGGCCTTGAAGATCAAGCTTTCGAATACCTAAAAGACTGCTTGGTTGGTAGAAATTACTGTGTGCACATTGGAAACTCTTACTCATCATATGAACCTTTAAACAGAGAGGTACCCCAGGGGAGTGTACTTGGCCCAATCATATTCTGACTCAATACTATTGGTCTATTGAAAATACTACAAAGGCATGGTGTGAAAATCAAACTATTTGTGGATGACACAATTTTACTTCTTCATAAATTATATAGCTGACACTACTGAAACTCTAAACCGAATCCTTGATAGTGTTAGAGAGTGGATGACAATTAAAGTACTAAAATGAAATGAGAACAAAACTGAGTTCATGTTGGTAGGTAAGAAAAAAACAGCGTGAGAAGCTTGGGTGATATCCAAATGAACATAAATAAAGATTCAGTGCCGATATCTATTAAAGTTCGTGTTCTAGGTGTATTTTTTACTGTCACTTGTCTCTCAGTGCCCAAATACATAATGTAGTAAAAACTGTTGGTTATGATCTAAGAAACATTGTTTTTATAAAAAAAAAAAAAATAACTGGATGAAAATTCTGTAAAGAAACTTGTGTTAATTTCTGTTATTACCAGGATTTACTACTACAGCTCCATCTATTACAATTTACCAAAAGTACAACTTGAAAAATTACAAAACATAATAAACAGAGGAGCAAGACTGATAAAAGGTGCCCCACCTAGAGAAAGGATCACCCCTATACTAATTGATTTACACTGGCTGCCCATTAAAGCGACAATTGAATTTAAAATATGTATAATGAATTTAAAATATGTATAATAACCCACCAAGTTATCAAAACCGGTCATCCAAAATACTTAAAAGAATTGCTACATATTGCGCAGCCAACAAATCGTGTCGACACGAGAAGAGTTACAGATGGCTTCAAACTATTGGAACCTAGATATACGTCTGCTGTAGGCTCCAGAGTCTTTAGAAATATGGCCCCGAGACAGTAAGGCTTTCAAGAGGAAGCTGAAAACTCTCTTATTCCATGCGTCTTACGACAGTGACGATTTAACAGTAAATGAGCAATATGTGATATGAACGTTGAATACTCTGAACGAACAATATATCACGACAGTGGAGGTCCTGTAGAGAGTGGGGTTCCCATGCTGTATGAGATCGGAAAGGCAGCCGTCAAAGTAAAGAGCATTCCCACTCAGAACAAATCAGTCCAGAAGTGATGGATACAAACTGAAATTGAAGATACAACACCACTCAAAGTGGAAATTTCTTTACATACAAAATAGCAAATACATGGAATGGACTTTCAGCGGATGTAGTAAACAGTAACACCGTAAACGAGTTCAAGATTAAGTTAGACAAGATCATAAATTTCTCTAAATGCTTAAAGTGAATCTCTCTACCCAAGAGCAAATGGAGTGTCCGAGAATGGACTAAAATGTCTTTGAGACATACAAAATTCTTGTAACTCTTTCACCCTTACATATTCGTAAATTATCACCGTGTCTACATTAAATTTTAATATATTATTCTTTAAATTTATTTTCCTTACTTTTGGCCTTTTATCTAATTATTTTCAGTTCATTATTTTATTTTAATAACATTTGATTCCTTCCTACATAATAAATTACAAGCAAGTTAGTTTAAATACCTAGAATTAAACAATACTTTGTAGTTCAGAATATTTCATATGCTTATAGTATTTAATGCAGATTTTGTATTGACGAATTTACTGCGGGACATTCTATTTATTGCGAATTGTGTATAGATGAATTTACTGTGTATTATTTTTCCTCGTATCTAAGAGCTATGTCCAGAAAGTCTTAGCTTGTTCTATTTTTAGATACCTCTCCTCAAAGTTGACATCGATTTATTTTTTCTTTATGAAGAAAAGTTTTTTGGACGATATCACTTTTTTTTTAAATGGAAAAATTTCAACTTCGCTGCAGTTTTCCTTGCTACTTTTTTCATATGGTTCAAACTGATATGGTTCCAGAATTGCTAATAACTGATCCTCATTATTTGCTACATCCAGTTCGTTTACATCATCCAAATCTATAGAAAAATCGCTGAAATCTACACTGTGTTCGCTAGCTGAATCCATTTTAACGTGGTTAGCGGATTATATACAAACCAGTGGTAGGAGTCAAGCTGTCTTTCTGTGATGTCACACGATGGCGGGACAGCCTTTGCCAAATCTTGGGAGTCTGGTTGAGGCCAGTCCCCACTAACAAACGAATATGCGGCCAAGTGTTTTTTAATTCATGGCTCCAAGTGAAATATAAATAGATATCTCAAACTTGGTAAAGCTGCTCCCTCACTTCGAATCTAAATTTCTCTTTATTCTATTTCTGTTTCTCAACATTACTCCAACCTCCCAATCTTAACAACTTTCTTTCATTTGGCTGTTCAAAACTACTGTAAATGTGAGAGTATTGGATGATCTCATCCATCTCGAAGATGGTTTGGACCTTTTTTGGCAAAATTATTCTCAAAGGTTGGGTCATCGAAATCGGGAGATCCAATTCTCGAGGTAAGACTCTTGGATTCTGGCCGGACGACCATCATTTTGCCATCATTATATATATGGGGAGGGTGATTCCATATTTTCTTAGTCTCAGTTCTCACAGGCAGGTTTAGCTTACTTCTGCCTATTTATGTTTTTTTACTATCCCAAGGGTAGGGTATGTAATGGACCATCTGGGAAGTATAGTCTCGCTGTGCCGATAGTGGAGAATATAAATTTACTTTTTAACGTTTGATGCTTTCTTAACCTTCTCAAGGAGTTAAACAGCGGTTCCCAACTACTTTTGGTCATTACCCCACTTTTTCAAAAATCTTGGCTAGCGCTAAGCTCATTACCCCCAACATCATTTCTATCAGTTTGTACATGATTAATGTCAAACAAAAGTCTTTCAGTTGTGGAACCTTCCTTTATTCGTTTATTATTGAGGTAAGTATATCAAGAAGTACTATTACTTCTGTTGAAAAAAAAAAATCATACGTGTAAGGTTGAAAATAAATGGAGAGAATATAGAATTGAAATAATGTTCATCAGGGTGAAAAAATACAAATAAATCAATTCATACTTCTGCTGAAAATAAATCAAATAATTTCATGTGAATAATCACACCTTCAGTTGAAAATAAGAAGAAATATATCTGTACTTAACAAAAACCTTCAGTGGTGTGAATAATAACACCGGTATTAGATATTTTCAGTAATGCGAGGAGATAATTTTGTATGGGAACTTCTGATGTCATTTTCTGGGTTCAATCTATCTCTGTCTCTGCTTCAGATGGTCAAAATACCTGAAGAGCCAGCCTCACACATGTAACTTGAACCAGATGGTAAAAGCATCTCAACTGATTCTAAACTCGTCAGAGAGAACTCTTTGTTATAGCTAATCCAAAATGAAAATAATTTCCTGGGGTTAAATTCCTCTTGTATGGGGTTGCTTGATTTTATTTAAATTATTTTTTTTTTCTTGGTTCATCTGGCAGATGTTCTGTGTTACATGTGAATGGATTCGGACTCCAAGCATTGTTCAGTGGGTTAATTTCATAGAATATATTCTTCCATCCTCAGTCGCAGGCTATTTAAATGCGCACTCATTATTCACTCCATATCACTCGAGTGTATAGAATCTTCATCTTCCAGAAACTCTCCTAACTTAGGAAATGCAGCTATTCTGCCAGTTTTCAATTTTGAATCCAAAAACTCCATTTTGCTACGAAATGCTTGTACTTTTTCATTCAATCAGATAACATTTTCTTCTGGTCCTTGTAGTGATGTGTTCAGGGCATTTATATGCAAAAATATTTCCACTAAATACCAACGAATGGAAATCCATTTTGGATCTCTGTTCCCCTGCTGAATTGTGCCCCTCATCGTCCAAATACAGTTCAATCTCAGTTTTGAGCTGAAATACTCGTTCGAGAACATTTCCTTGGGATAGCCATCATGCAACAGACAGCGATGTTTAGATTCAATGACCCAACACAAAGAACTAAACAGTCTTGAGTTTAAAGCACTTGACATAATGTAATCAACTATTTTCATGACAGCAAACATTACCTCCTCCAAATCAGGTTACTGAAACTTTACTGCCAGTACCTGACGATATATGATAGTGTTGCATGATCCAAAGGATTTCCTTTTTCCGTATACGTAAAAAACTCTAAGTTAACACATGGTATGGATGGCACACCATCTGTTGTTACTCCAATGCAGTTTTTCCATCTAGTTGCATATTTGGTTCATCAAAAATGCATTAAATTTTCTGAATACATCGACACCCTTTGCAGTTGTTTGAAGTGGACTGCACTGTCTGCACATAATTAGATCTTCAATTTTCTTTCTCCTTCTTACCGGATTTATACCATTAACTGTGCATTATTCGTAACACCATTGGTTCCATCCAGTTGAATGGTGAAGATACCACTGTTTTTTACATGTGAAATAAATTGATCCTTAATTTTCTTTGATATTAAGGATATCAGAATGAAAACTGTCATTACCCCCAATCAAATGCAAAATTACCCCCAGTGGGGTAATTTACCCCTATTTGGGAACCACTGAGTTAAACCATCCAACCCCCCCAAAAAAATGAAAAAAAAAGACCCTTTCTTATGAATTCTTCTCATAACGATCACCGTCCCTCCCCTATATATGCTGACTCCCGCACGGCACTGTTGACAACCTTTTCTAGTTTAATTAAAGAAAATTCTGTTGACGACCTACGAACTAAATAGAACCATTCTACTGATGTTGAATATCGAGTAATATGGGTAACACAAGGAAACTGGAAATCCCTCATTTTACCCAAATTCCAATAAAGAAAAAACTATGATGAGTTATATAAATCATTTAAGTGCTATGGAATAATAATGGAAATAAGAATGAAACTTAATGATGATAAATGGGATTCATGGGTATCCTATAATAATCTTGAGGAGGCATTTAATGCCATAAGTAACATTATACATGTTAAAATTTATAATTTGATTACTAAGGGTACTTTGTGTGATAAGGTACCAAGAGGTTTAGATGTATACAACCCTGCCGATTGGTTTGAAAAAGCTAATGATGTACCAATGCCTTCCCAGAAAAGTCAAAACCACCAATGTGGCTTATTGCTGAAAGTAACGGGAGTACTGGTAATTATTTAAAAATTTGCAAATTAATTCATAAAAAAAGTAGTAACCATTAGACCTAGCGATATCTCTCGTTTTGGAAAAGTAAATAGTTATCCTATCCATGCCAAATTATGCACACATTTTGTAATACTATCTAAGTTAAAGACAAGTAGTGATGATATCATATCAACTGGCAAACCCACTTAAATTTTAGCTATGGAAGGGGAGTAGCCTTAAATAAATTACTGTATGAACTTACAGAAGAGGAGATAGTGGCCATCTGTCCATTAACAGTGTGGAAAGAATATAGAATTCCTGGAAGGTTCATGATTATTTTTATTTCCAGGATGCTGATGTACCTTTCCATATTATTATTGCATAAGAAAAGGATTAAAGTTAGAACTTTAAAACAGAAGCCACAGCAATGCTTCAATTTTTTAAAATTTTGACACCCTTCTAAAGTTTGGAAAAACAAATAAACATGTAACATATGCTCCAACTCTTACCATGAAGAGTGTTTGAACTACAACTCAAATCATAAATTCACTGATAGGAGCTGCGAGCCATATAAGTTGGAAGAAGCTGCTCTAGACAAATCCAGTGTGGTACACATAAGTGTTGGACATGCCAAAAAACTACTGAATAAATCATGTAGCAGTGCAAGCAAGCCATTAGGTGAATGGGAGGTCCCCCTAAGATGCTGTCCATGAGACGTTGAAAAGTGGCCCCAGCATTACAAATGTTAAAACTGAAGGTGTATATACCGAAGTGGGTGGAGATGGTGGTCTTGGGGATGTATTTTGGGTTCATGGGCACCTAATAATACCCCTTCAGGAGGTTGAGCGTGGAGAAAACCTTGTCTTTGTGCAAGTTTAAGGTTACGTCAGTGATGTTTGGTAGGGGGTAGTGATCCAGCTCTGTCTGCATGTTCAGGCACTTGTAATCCGGTGCCAGATATATGAATATGGTGAATATTAGGGGGCCCCGTTGTCTTGACAATTATGGTGATAAATACCATGTTTGGAGGGAACCGTGGGCATTTGACGAAGTTCTGGAAGGTAAACTTCCGGGTATGATGAGAGGAGGAGGCCGTGGGCATCCGTGGGTGTGCTGATGTGAAGAGCGAGGTCGGAGGGGGCGGGTTGGAAAGGTATTGACGACTAATATTCAGCGTTGACTAGCCATCGGTGAGCAACACCAACCAGGAGGTGATAATGTGAGAGAAACTTCCAGTGATATTTGGCACTTCCAAACAATATTGTGAAGTTCTCGTAACCATGGGTGGGGATCACAGATCCGTTGGCAGCTACTAAGCATACGTCGGCAGATTCAGACACACTACATCATGTCCTGGCCAATGGACATCAGCAAGTGGCTGTATAGGTCGTTGGTTGGGGCGTGAGCGAGAAGTAGATGGTGGACAGTTTTGTCGCCACTCCCGCATGTCACGGGGTGGGCGTCTGTGTCCTACCGCATTCACCTGGCCTTCGGTCGATGTTGAATAGTGGTCCACTTTGTCTGGAGTGGAGGCGTTGATGGAGGTCTCGGGGGTGAGCAAAGACGTTTGGTTTCCCAAAGGTTATTAAGAAAACTGAAGGCGTTTCCCGCTGTGGGCGACTGGCAATGGTGAGTACTGTTCTAAATATGATTTGAGGGCATTGTATGTTATTGGAGTGTCCCCTTTCTTGCGCAGCCAATCAGAGATTTATGGGAAAGTGTCCTCGGGGATCGCCGCGAGAACATAGTCTGCTTTGGTACTTGAATGAGTCACTCCCTTCATGTGAAACTGGACCTAGCTGTGCTGAAATCAAGCAAAGGCCTCTGTAGTGACGAAGGGAGGTAATCTTGGAAGGAGGCATCATCAAACAGTACGACACAGCAGTGTGGGGGAAGGCGGGAGGGAGCTGGTCCCTCTGGTGGTCACCATTGTGCAAGCGAGCTTTTAGGAGATAACTGAGAGGCGAGGTGAATACAACTAAACTTTATCAAACAATCATCGAGTTTATATACAGCGACTTCCGAGGAAGAACGTCATAAAAATTCAAACATGATAAAGCTTGTGCTAGCATGAAAATACAGGATGGTCTATTAACAGTACAAGGAAGACTGAGTGATGAGATACAAAATCAAAACCGTTACAGTGATCAAGAGTGTATGAAACCTGTGCGGTACACAGCTATGCAAAGGCATTAAAATCAAGAGAAAATTTACCACAGTAGACATCAAGCACTCCTAGTACTGCCAGTAGTTCTAGGAAAAGAAATACATCACCAAAAGATAAAAGGCTGCATGACCAGATAAGCATATTGCCTTCTGAAGCTTTGCCACAGTGTATTAACACTGGGGCATTGCCCATCTATGTACAACCTTCGCCCCCATTACAAACAATAGTGCAAAGATCTCCCAGGCCATGTCCTTGCCTGATTTGATGGAGGTTCACTTAAAACCAATATACCTCGTGCACCTGTAGTAGGGAAGGTGTTAAAATTTGGTAACCAGCCACCTCTTAATCGAAAAAGAAAGAGACCTCCATCTCTCTCGCCCGCTTGCATAATAAACATCAAAGTTAGGACTTCAAATAAATACGATGTTTTGTCTGATGATGTTTCTGATCAACTGGAAGACAACTTGAATTAATAAAAAAAATTCAAGTTAAGATCCAGCCTCCACCTTAACAATTAGATCAAAATACAAAGAGAAAAAGACAAACGTAAAACGTAATTTATCAAAATCTTCTCTCAAGAAACCACCGAGAAATGGTGTTAGATAAAAAATTGCTAGTGGGAAAACTTAATTCAAGGTGTTTTTTAGAAAAATAAATCATAGTTTTTCTTTGGGAAGACATCATTTAAGGTGTCTTCCACAAAATAAACATAGCTTTTTAATCCATCTTGCAATAGCATTGTCAGGGTTTAAGGGTCAAATATGAAAAACTTAAGCTCCTAATTCATGAGCACTCACATATAATTGTATGTCTACATGACAGCAACCTCAATACGAATGCTACCTGTCCGCGAGAGTATCTTAACTATAGGACAGGACTTAAATCTTATATATATTCGTTGAGATGTTCCCAAATTTCTGTCTATTAGTACCACTCTGCAGGTAGTGGTTGTACAAATTGATATGGGAGAAAATACACACTGCTCTCTTTACTTGCCTCCAAATCACAACATCTATCTCTATTTATACAGGAAGTACATAGTTAGAAAATTCCGATTGAGGAAGGAGTTAGCCAGTGTGACCCAATCTCTTTTAAATTGATTATAGCATAACTAGGAAATATTTTCTAAAAATGATTAGGCAAATGTAGAATTATTATTAATGGGGAATACTCTAACAACTTAAGATTTGCAAATGACATAGTTGTGTGTAGTGAATCATGGGAGGAATTTACAAAAATGATAAAGGATTCGAATAGAGAAAGCAGAAATGTAAAACTGAAAACAAATATGAATTAAACTGAGATAACGTTCAATAAAAATACACAGACAACAAATAACGGTTTGTTAATGAATATACAGTAAGTGTTTCCCCAGGACACAGGACGAAATTAAAAGAAGAATAAGCATACATTATCTCAGTTACGAGTTTAGTTCATTCCGGGAGCAAGCTTGTAACCTAAAATGATAGTATCACAAAAACAAATTTTCCCATAAGAAATAAAGGAAATAACTTTATGCAGTCCACAGGTCTATAAATACATATATACACTCATTTTTAAAGGTAACGGAATGGTAATTATTGAACAATTTATACCTGTAACACCAGGAATGAATTAAAGTTAATTATTAAAGATGAAAAATATAAATAATTGATAATTTAACTCACTTTATATTTGAGGTGATTTTTGGATAATGTGAGAGAGACGAGAGAGGAAGAAAGTCACTGTTTGGAAGAATTTCTGGTAGAATATTAGATTTATCGGGAGATCTCTCTCTTAAATGACATCCACTATCATTAACTGAATCGATTTCTGATCATTTTTGCCTTTCTTTAAAATGACATGGAAATTAGATTGAAAAGTGTTATTTATGGGGTATATAGCAACACTCCTTCCTGGTCTCAGGCAATCCCTGGTAAAGAATGGCATCCACTTGGCTCGATCAATTCTCATGTCAGCATTATTATCCTTACTATTACTTGCTAAGCTACAACCCTAGTTGGAAAAGCAGGATTCTATAAGCCCAGGGGCGGCAACACGGAAAATAGCCCAGTGAGGAAAGGAAACAACGAAAAATGAAATATTTTAACAACAGTAACAATATCTAAATAAATATTTCCTATATAAACTATAAAAAAGAGCTGCTTACCATAGCTAAAGTCTCCTCTACCCTTACCAAGAGGAAAGTAGCCACTGAACAATAACAGTGCAGTAGTTAACCCCTTGGAACAGTGCAGTAGTTAACCCCTTGGATGAAGAAGAATTGTTTGGTAATCAGTATTGTCAGGCGTATAAGGACAGAGGAGAATCTGTAAAGAATATGCCAGACTATTCGGTGTATGTGTAAGCAAAGTGATAATGAACCGTAACAAGAGAGAAGGATCCAATGTAGTACTGTCTGGTCAGTCAAAGGACCCCATAATTCTCAAGCGGTAGTATCTCAACGGGTGGCTGGTGCCCTAGCCAACCTACTACCTACTAATATACGTCATCCTTTACATGGAGTTTCCCAGATTGGCACACTAAAAAAGTGTTGTAACACAGTGGAATTACTATTGTAAATGCAATAATCCCATTTACCAGTGCATCCATTTGATTAACTGCCACTGTACATGTTTTGGCTCTCTTGCAAGCAAGCGTAGTACATGTTTTATTCTGAACCTGAAATCATAATTTGCCTACCAATATGTTTTTCATATTTTCCTTCTTCAAATGCTTTCGATCATTTCTCTTTCTACAAAATACCTAACGTGCGTTCTTTGTCTTATTTGTACAGAAGTTGTCCACAAAATATGCCTACACAGCGTAAATTTTAGCTGGCAATACGATGTAATATTCTTAACTCAATTCAAATTTGTATATCTATCTATCTATTAATATATATATATATATATATATATATATATATATATATATATATATATATATATGGGGGGGGTGTATATACATATTCAGGTAGTAGGTTGGCCAAGGCCCCAGCCACCCGTTGAGGTGCTACCGCTAGAGAGTTGGGGGGTCCTTTGTCTGGCCAGACAATACTTCATTGGATCCTTATCTCTGGTTACGGTTCACTTTCCCTTTGCCTACACATACACGAATAGTCTGGCCTATTCTTTACAGATTCTCCTCTTACCTCATACACTTGATGTCAGGATGCCTGAAAAATTTAAATCAATCAATCAATCCTCATACACCTGACAACACCAAGATTATCAAACAATTCTTCATCCAAGAGGTTAACTACTGCACTGAAATTGTTCAGTGGCTACTTTCCTCTTGGTAAGGGTAGAAGAGACTCTACCTAGGGTAAGCAGCTCTTCCAAGAGGACACTCCAAAATTAAACCATTGTTCTCTAGACTTGGGTAGTGCCATAACCTCTGTACCATAGTCTTCCCCTGTCTTGGGTTAGAGTTTTCTTGCTTGAGGGTACAGTCGGGCACACTGTTCTATCTAATTTCTCTTCTTTTTTTATTTAAGTTTTTATAGTTCGTATAGGAAATATTCATTTTAATATTGTTACTGTTCTTAAAATATTTCATTTTTCCTTGTTTCCTTTCCTCACTGGGCAATTTTCCCTATTGTGGCCCTTGGGCTTATGGCATCCTGCTTTTCCAACTAGGGGTGTAGCTTAGCAAGTAATCATAATAATAATAATAACAATGATATATATATATATATATATATATATATATATATATATATATATATATATGATAAATTTTGCACATTTTTACGTGTTTTTCATATTCAAATAAGCCATATATATTTTTGATATATTAATGTCTGGATTCTCTTAACGACCTCGGGATCAAAGCCCCAGGCGAAATCACACAAAGACAAGAGCTTGGCTCCGGCCGGGAATCGAACCCTGGTCGGCAAGCTTATATAGACAGTGACTAACCCATTCGGCCACGAAGAAAGATAAAAGTCAATGACAATTCTACTGTACTTATACCTGTCGAATTCAGGTATTTTGTACTTAGAATTGAAATCAACCCATCTTCACCATCGTAGCTAATTGGTAGTTTGTTACTTGGCATTCAATTAATGATAAATTTTGCACATTTTTACGTGTTTTTCATATTCAAATAAGCCATATATATTTTTGATATATTAATGTCTGGATTCTCTTAACGACCTCGGGATCAAAGCCCCAGGCGAAATCACACAAAGACAAGAGCTTGGCTCCGGCCGGGAATCGAACCCTGGTCGGCAAGCTTATATAGACAGTGACTAATCCATTCGGCCACGAAGAAAGATAAAAGTCAATGACAATTCTACTGTACTTATACCTGTCGAATTCAGGTATTTTGTACTTAGAATTGAAATCAACCCATCTTCACCATCGTAGCTAATTGGTAGTTTGTTACTTGGCATTCAATTAATGATAAATTTTGCACATTTTTACGTGTTTTTCATATTCAAATAAGCCATATATATTTTTGATATATTAATGTCTGGATTCTCTTAACGACCTCGGGATCAAAGCCCCAGGCGAAATCACACAAAGACAAGAGCTTGGCTCCGGCCGGGAATCGAACCCTGGTCGGCAAGCTTATATAGACAGTGACTAACCCATTCGGCCACGAAGAAAGATAAAAGTCAATGACAATTCTACTGTACTTATACCTGTCGAATTCAGGTATTTTGTACTTAGAATTGAAATCAACCCATCTTCACCATCGTAGCTAATTGGTAGTTTGTTACTTGGCATTCAATTAATGATAAATTTTGCACATTTTTACGTGTTTTTCATATTCAAATAAGCCATATATATTTTTGATATATTAATGTCTGGATTCTCTTAACGACCTCGGGATCAAAGCCCCAGGCGAAATCACACAAAGACAAGAGCTTGGCTCCGGCCGGGAATCGAACCCTGGTCGGCAAGCTTATATAGACAGTGACTAACCCATTCGGCCACGAAGAAAGATAAAAGTCAATGACAATTCTACTGTACTTATACCTGTCGAATTCAGGTATTTTGTACTTAGAATTGAAATCAACCCATCTTCACTGTGGCGGGATGTTGCAAGGACAACCCCCACACCCTGAATCACACTTACTGACAATGGTCTCCACAAAACAAACTTTCCCCTTACGTTATCAGCAGCGGGACTCTTGGACAAAAGGACAAAAATCAAAACAAAACATATCCTTAACACTATATTCTTACAAACTATAATAAATAAATCAATAACCATCCACAATCAAATTACCAACACTTAAAACTAATCAAACTTAACACCAAATAATATAATATATAATAATCAAAAGCACCATTCATATAACCCGCAAAAACCCTAACAGACTTAAAATTACCCCACACACCAAAACCAAAAGTAAATATATATATGAATTATCTTGTATAAATATTTTATGGACACCAACACAAAGCCGACTGTCTTTTACGGCAACTACCACAATCACAGCTTTGTTGTCAACAGATTACACTGGGTGGCAATTTGCCACAACTGCCACGCTGAATTGATTGTTAGTCATCATCCCCATCATCATCATTATCATCATCATCATCAACAATCCAAATACAAATGCCAGGTCATCATCGGTTCAGCAATCCAAAAGCAGTCCAAACAAAATCGTAATACAGGCCAGGTCATCAACAATAAATCCACTTTCTAACAATTCGGTCTCTCCAAAGGAGGAATCGCAGCCTGCCAAAATAAAAAAGAAAAACACTTACGAACACTTCTAGCTAACTGAACTATCGCACTATAATCAAAGATAAATAATAAATTGTTCCTATCATTCACAATCACGACAAGCAAAGATAAACAAAACTGTACTTACTTTGAAAATCAAAAAACACTTCCACGCTGGTCGAAAATATATAAATAGTTATCCAGCACTCACACAACTGCCTTAAGCTGCAGTCAAATAAAAAAGCATTCGCTCCGAAACATTCACCACTGTCGTAACCTAACTAAAAAATGTAAACAAACAATCTCATTTGTACCAACGATCATTCTCTAACTACCACTTGCTCTTCGGCGCGCACCGCAGTCACACAAACACACAACCAAACACACAAACACACACACAAACACACACTCAAACACACACACACTCTCGCGCGATCTAGAAAAACTAAAGCAAATGAAATTCTCTCTCTCTCTCTCTCTCTCTCTCTCTCTCTCTCTCTCTCTCTCTCTCTCTCTCTCTCTCTCTCTCTCTGGATTTGGCAAAAACAAAAAAATAAAAATAAAGTAAAAATAAATCCTCCACATTCCTCCCCCCTTACTTTGCCAAATCCTTCTCACACAACACTTACATTATTTTTTTCATAACCCAGTCGCAGTCGGGAACGGGACCTCTACTCCGAGTAACTGGGCCTCCATATACTCTCTCATTCACTTCATTATCACAATCATTCGCTACATTAACACTATTCCTATCTAAATCCCTATCATCTAATATATCATGTACAATCATATCTACCTCGTTCTCATCTGGCCCTATAATTACACTCATTTCTGTAAACAGTTCATCCATTTCATCAAAAACATTCTCA
Source organism: Palaemon carinicauda (assembly GCF_036898095.1). Lineage (NCBI taxonomy): Eukaryota > Metazoa > Arthropoda > Malacostraca > Decapoda > Palaemonidae > Palaemon > Palaemon carinicauda. The sequence goes on along the minus strand of NC_090739.1, from coordinate 40,806,861 downwards.
ACTTTAGTAAAAGATTCATTCATACTACTAATCATTCTCCTATCTCTCACTCTCGCATTCGTCATCCTTTCTTTTACATCACCTAAGGAAAAGCCACACACACTATAGGTATCATTCATACTCAGCCATGATTCATCTGTATTAATACATTTATCCTCCACACTCACTTGCACATTTACACCCTTGTCATACTTATTCGTATTCTTACCTATTCCTATAAATTTCCCTTGCACTTTCTCCTCACTTAAAACTTTCAAACGCCTCTTTTTCCTATATTCAACTAACACTAATTGTTTATTTTCCAGCCCTAATTTCTCATGCATACTAGGTTCATACTTGCTCATTTCTAACCAATTATCCATCCCATTCTCACAAACCTTGATCCTATTCCTTCCACACACACAGGAGGACTCACCCAGCTGAACCCTCTCACACTCTAGTTTCCCGAACATCCTGGCTGACTTACTCCCTTCTTCCTACATACTCTAGCTACATGCCCATCTGCACCACATTCAGTACACTTACCCCGCGGCTCCTTGCACATTCTAGCATAATGACCATCCTTACCACAATTACCACAAATCACATTCATACGATTACTCCTACATCCACTTGCTACGTGCCCAGTCATACCACACCGATAACATTTTACCCCTTTCTCTTTCGTGCACTCGCTAATTCTATGCCCTACCTCACCACATCCAAAACAAGCACCAAGAGCCCATCTACATTCATTCTTCTTATGTCCTACTTTCCCACACCTATAACACTTTTCATCACGGACACGGCTATCTGACATACCTCGATGTGCACTCACACTCCTATCCCTATTGCGCCAATTACCCTGCCTAAATCCTTCATTTGTCCTTACAGGTATTCCCACATTACTCGCCCTAACACTCCTATCTACTACATTATCAGCTACCCTCATTGGTCCTCTCAAAATTGCATCCTTATAACTACCAAATTCTATTACACTTTCTTCCATTCCAGTTCTTACACTCACAGATTTACTTTCTTTCATGCACCTATCTAACTCATAATCCTCAACTATCTCTAGTATATCATCCCATGTCAATCTCTCTTGCGTCCACCTCATTTTCTCTTTGCGTTTCAAATTAATAAATTCACACACATTCTCAGGTACTGTTGCCAAAAACTTCCTCATTAACTCCTTATTCTCATTTATGCCTTCATCCCCATACTTCTTCCTAGCTAACGTTTCCAACCTACATACGTACATTGATATAGCTTCTCCTGCATTCATCCTTGCCTCATCAAAATCATTCTTACGCTTATACTTAACACTCCCTTTCATACGTTTTACCTGCTCAATTATTCTCGTTTTCACACTTTCATAATCAACGTCCCCTACACTCATTATCACTCCATACATCGTCAACAAATACCCAGTCAAATATTCTCCTAACTCCCTAGCCCAAACTCTTTTACTATCACCATACTTATCCTGACAATACCTCTCATACTCCTTGAAAAAATCATTTACATCCCTACTGCTATGCTCATTGAACCTTTCACACCGAGGTACCTCTCTCATAAACACAGTCTTACACACATCACGTTCATTCTCACTGCTATCATCACTGTCTACTCCCTTGTTACCTTCTTCCTCATTCGAATATAATGAATCCACTTCCACACTTAAATTCCTATCCTTAACCATTCCCTTCTTACCCTTTTTCTTACTTACCACTTTCACCCATTCACGATCGTCCTTGCTATCAGCCTGATACTTTTTCTTCTCTTTCTTCACATCACTTTTACCTTTCCTTTCATCTTTCCTCTCCCCTTTCTGTTCATCCTTACTATGCCTAATTCCCTTATCTTCAATATCACCATCACTATTACTACTATCACTATCACTTCCTTTCCCATTATCACCTACCTTAACCTTCTCTTTCACTACCAACCCATTACCCGAAGCTGAGGACACTCCTCCGACTGCACCTTCACCCATTATAGTTTTCATCATCCCCATGACTTGCCCCATCATATCTTCCATTCGTTTCTCCATTCGTTCTTCATTCTCTCGCATCCTCATCTCAACACATTCTTCCACTCTCTCTACTGTCCCCTTTAACTCCCTAAGCTCCTTCTGCATCGCCGCATTCTCCCAGTTCAACCTCTCATTCTCTATTAGCAACCTCTCCTCACGCTCCTTACTCAGCCGCAATTCCTCCTTCAGTAACTTGTTCTGCTCTTCCATTTTTCATCAACCTTAATCCTAAATTCTTAACCTAATTCCGTCCTTCGTCCAACAGTCCAGCTTCTATCCCACCTCAGCAGTCCCTGTTCGGGCGCCAAAATAATGTGGCGGGATGTTGCAAGGACAACCCCCACACCCTGAATCACACTTACTGACAATGGTCTCCACAAAACAAACTTTCCCCTTACGTTATCAGCAGCGGGACTCTTGGACAAAAGGACAAAAATCAAAACAAAACATATCCTTAACACTATATTCTTACAAACTATAATAAATAAATCAATAACCATCCACAATCAAATTACCAACACTTAAAACTAATCAAACTTAACACCAAATAATATAATATATAATAATCAAAAGCACCATTCATATAACCCGCAAAAACCCTAACAGACTTAAAATTACCCCACACACCAAAACCAAAAGTAAATATATATATGAATTATCTTGTATAAATATTTTATGGACACCAACACAAAGCCGACTGTCTTTTACGGCAACTACCACAATCACAGCTTTGTTGTCAACAGATTACACTGGGTGGCAATTTGCCACAACTGCCACGCTGAATTGATTGTTAGTCATCATCCCCATCATCATCATTATCATCATCATCATCAACAATCCAAATACAAATGCCAGGTCATCATCGGTTCAGCAATCCAAAAGCAGTCCAAACAAAATCGTAATACAGGCCAGGTCATCAACAATAAATCCACTTTCTAACAATTCGGTCTCTCCAAAGGAGGAATCGCAGCCTGCCAAAATAAAAAAAAAAAACACTTACGAACACTTCTAGCTAACTGAACTATCGCACTATAATCAAAGATAAATAATAAATTGTTCCTATCATTCACAATCACGACAAGCAAAGATAAACAAAACTGTACTTACTTTGAAAATCAAAAAACACTTCCACGCTGGTCGAAAATATATAAATAGTTATCCAGCACTCACACAACTGCCTTAAGCTGCAGTCAAATAAAAAAGCATTCGCTCCGAAACATTCACCACTGTCGTAACCTAACTAAAAAATGTAAACAAACAATCTCATTTGTACCAACGATCATTCTCTAACTACCACTTGCTCTTCGGCGCGCACCGCAGTCACACAAACACACAACCAAACACACAAACACACACACAAACACACACTCAAACACACACACACTCTCGCGCGATCTAGAAAAACTAAAGCAAATGAAATTCTCTCTCTCTCTCTCTCTCTCTCTCTCTCTCTCTCTCTCTCTCTCTCTCTCTCTCTCTCTCTCTCTCTGGATTTGGCAAAAACAAAAAAATAAAAATAAAGTAAAAATAAATCCTCCACATCACCATCGTAGCTAATTGGTAGTTTGTTACTTGGCATTCAATTAATGATAAATTTTGCACATTTTTACGTGTTTTTCATATTCAAATAAGCCATATATATTTTTGATATATTAATGTCTGGATTCTCTTAACGACCTCGGGATCAAAGCCCCAGGCGAAATCACACAAAGACAAGAGCTTGGCTCCGGCCGGGAATCGAACCCTGGTCGGCAAGCTTATATAGACAGTGACTAACCCATTCGGCCACGAAGAAAGATAAAAGTCAATGACAATTCTACTGTACTTATACCTGTCGAATTCAGGTATTTTGTACTTAGAATTGAAATCAACCCATCTTCACCATCGTAGCTAATTGGTAGTTTGTTACTTGGCATTCAATTAATGATAAATTTTGCACATTTTTACGTGTTTTTCATATTCAAATAAGCCATATATATTTTTGATATATTAATGTCTGGATTCTCTTAACGACCTCGGGATCAAAGCCCCAGGCGACATCACACAAAGACAAGAGCTTGGCTCCGGCCGGGAATCGAACCCTGGTCGGCAAGCTTATATAGACAGTGACTAACCCATTCGGCCACGAAGAAAGATAAAAGTCAATGACAATTCTACTGTACTTATACCTGTCGAATTCAGGTATTTTGTACTTAGAATTGAAATCAACCCATCTTCACCATCGTAGCTAATTGGTAGTTTGTTACTTGGCATTCAATTAATGATAAATTTTGCACATTTTTACGTGTTTTTCATATTCAAATAAGCCATATATATTTTTGATATATTAATGTCTGGATTCTCTTACACTCGAGGATAATGAAAACAGAGTGGTGCGTACTCTTAAGGATAAAATCGAAGTCATGTCTGCTTTAAATTATGCTTTTTTTAAGCGATGGAAAATTATTTCTAATTGAGTTTAAACTTTATTTAGTCCTCAAAAAGGTGATACTGGATAACTATTTTTCTAGATAACCTTTAATTTAGAATCTAAGATTGATTAATTTCGCTTCTGGCGTTGTTTGTCACTCCCTGTCAGGTTTCAAGAGAGACGCGGGTCAGATGACAACATAATTACAGGAGAGTGTTTTGGCAAAGAAGAAAAAAAAGAAAATTTTCTTTATTTACTAATTACTCAGAAGTAACAAGCAGCTTTCAAAAGAACTACTCGTTTCATTTTCGTTAAATCGAAATTGATAGGCTAAAAATATAAATGCATTGTTGAATATACGAGGTATGGATTATTAATATAATGACGGATGATTATTTCTAATACGTTCAGAAGTACTATCTAACCAAAAATTAAATTAAAATTAGAGGAGAATTGAGAACGTTTCGGTTTAAACTATCCCCATCTAACCCACCACTCTGACCCTAAAAGGAAAATAGAGAGAGAGAGAGAGAGAGAGAGAGAGAGAGAGAGAGAGAGAGAGAGAGAGAGAGAGAGAGAGAGAGAGAGAGAGAGATCGTTGCGTTGAGCTTTAATGTCGGCTGGCTTAAAATGAACCGTATAGAAGACAAACATGTTATTTTTTTTTTTTGAATGAATGAATGAATGAATAAGAAAAACTATTGTCTCGGTTTGCACAGTGTATATTTATCTTCTGTGATAACAGAACTCTACGGCATACATAATGTTATTTAAGAACATTTGCTATTTTTCTTTCTCTCATTCGATTTACTTGTTTGAAAGTAATAAAAAAACGGGGAAATTACTTAATGGTTGTATAACTCCCGTTTTTTGTTATATAATTGAAGAAGAAATACAGATAAACTGACGTAGCAGAAAATCAAATATTATCATAAGAATTGAAATAGAAACTTTGATAAAAATGTGAGAAGGTGAAACATTTTTCAGAGATAATACCTATTTAGAGAGGGATTTTTATTATTTTGCAAGCTTACTATTGATGGTATAAATAAAAAAGTATTTCAGTCTCCTATTTTCCTTGTTTTTGGCATTACCAGGTTTTAACAGTGTTCCAGTTGCATCTTTCCACAACTATGATTCAATTCTCAGCAATTTTTGAGTATTTAATGTTTAAAAACAGGCAAAGTAATCAAGTTCTAATTTATGTTATAATTTTGAGGCAATTCATGGAACAAAAATAAAGCTGCCAAAGCTATAAATGCTCTTATCTTGTACTATACATCATATTTGCATAACGAGCATATGCTGTTTATTCAAATATCAATCCATTAAAATAAATAAGGTGATTAAAAGTGATGTATGAAATAAAAGACAAGCAACTGAAAAGTTTTCACATTTGTTCTTAAGATGTTAGGGTTTGACATAACTTAGCAAGGTATCCAATGGCCATTCAATAAACGGGATCCGTATAAACCTAGTAAATAATAAAAAAAAAAAAAAAACTACTTTAAAAAGGAACAGGATGGCAAACTACCGTGCATTGAAATTATGAAGTTAGATTCTCTTGTACGGTTCATAAATTATAAATCAAGATGGCAATGAAAATTATCTGTGGAACACGGCCACGCAAAAGAATATCACAAATCAAGAAAATATAACCTAAATCCAAGTTTCATTAACATGATGAAACTTGAGTATTTTTACGTTTCAATCATTTACCAACCTTCTGACTTTCCTAGCGAAGCTCCACATTAATAAATCACTATCCTTAAATAATCTCCAATATATTCTCAGATTTCTGGAATTAGGTCTATATGCCCTGGTATGGGGCTACAGAGGTCACCCTCCAATAAAAATTAGGGCCATATAGCCTTGCAATGGGGAGGGAGAGGCCATTTGCTGATAAGAATTAGGACCATATGGCCTGCAGCTAGGGCTGGAGAGGCCGTTCGGCGATAAGAATTATGACCATATTGCCTGGCACTGGGTCTGGAGAAGTCATTCGCCAAAAAGAATGACGGACATATGACATAGCTCTAGGGTGGAGGAGGCCATTTGTCGATAAAAATTAGGAACATTTCCCCTGGTGCTGGGGCTGGAGACGCCATTTCTCGATAAGAATTGGGACCATAATGCCTTGCAATGGAAATGGACAGACCATTTGCCAATAAGAATTAGTAGCATTTGGGATGGCTCACGGGCGGGAGAAGCCACTCTGCGATAAGAATTATGATCATATGGCCAGGCGCTGGGGCTGATGGGGCCATTCGGTGATAAAAAATTAGTGCCCTATGGCCAGGATCTTGGGGAGGAGAGGCCAAAGACCAAAAAGAATTAGTGCCATATGACCTGGGTCTCGGGTGGAAGAGGTCATTCAACGATAAGAATTAAGGAATTATAACATGGCTCTTGGGCAGGAAAGACCATTCAGCAATAAGAATTAAGGCAATTAGCCTGGCTCTCTACAGGGAGAGAACGTTCGATGAAAAGAAATAAGGATATATGACTTGGCTTTTGGTCAGGAGAGGCCATTTGGATAAAAGAATTAGTACCATATGGCCTGACTCTCGGGCGGAAGAGGTATTTCAACGATAAGAATTAAGGCAATATGACCTGGCTATTGGCCAAGAGAGGCCATTCAGTGATGATATTAATACCTTATGGCTTGACTCCAGGGCGGGAGAGCCCATTCAACGATAAAAATTAAGGCATTATAGCATGGCTCTTGGGCAGGAAAGACCATTCAGCAAAAAGAATTAGGGAAATTAGTCTGGCTCTCGAGAGGGAGAGACCATTCAACGATAAGAATTAAGGATATATGACCTGCCTCTTGGAGGGAAAGGCCTTCCGTCAATAAAAATTAGAGCCATATGGCCTGGTTTTCGGGCGGAAGAGGCCATTCAACGATAAGAATTTAGGCAATATGACATGGCTATTGGCCAAGAGAGGAAATTCGATGATAATATTCAGTGGCTTATGGCTTGACTCTCGGGCGGGAAAGGCCATTCAATGATAAGAATTAAGGCAATATGACCTAGCTTTCGAGAGGGAGAGACCATTCGACAATAAGAATTAAGGATATATGACATGGCACTTGGGCAGGGAAGACCAATCAGCGATAAGAATTAAGACAAAATTTCCTGGCTCTCGAGAGTGAGAGACCATTCGACGATAAGAATTAAGGATATATGACCTGGCTCTTGGGAGAAAGGCCATCCGTCGATAAAAATTTGTGCCATATGACCTGGCTCTTGTCCAGGAGAGGACATTCGGTGATAATATTTAGTGGCCTATGGCCTGACTCTCGGGCGGGAGAGACCATTCGACGATAAGAATTAAGGATATATGACCTGGCTCTTGGGCAAGAAAGGCTATACGTCAATAAAAATTAGTGCCATATGGCATAGCTCTAGGGCGGAAGAGGCCATTCAGTGATAAGAATTAAGGCAATATGACCTGGCTCTTTGGAAGGAGAGACCATTAAGCAATAAAAATCAGTGCCATATGGTCTAACTCTCGGGCGGGAGAGGCCATTCAACGATAAGAATTAAGGCAATATGACCTGGCGCCTGGACAAGAGACCCCGTTCGGTGATTATATTTAGTGCCATATAGCTTGATTTTCGGGGTGAGAGAGGCCATTCAACGATAAGAATTAAGGCAATACGACCTGGATCTTGGGAAGGAGAGGCCATTTGGCAATAAGAATTAGTACCAAAGGGCCTGACTCTCAGGAGGGAGAGGCCATTCAATGATAAGATTTAAGGCAATATGACCTGGATCATAGACAGGAGAGGTCATTGGGCAATAAGAATTAATGCCATATGCCCTGCTCTTGGGAGGTTGAGGCCATTCAACGATAAGAATTAAGGCAATATGACTTGGCTCTTGGGCAGGACAGGCCACCCGGCAATAAGAATTAGTGCCATATAGCCCAGCACTCGGAAGGAAGAAGCGATTCAACGTTAAGAATTATGGCAATATGACGTGGCTCTTGGGCAGGAGAGGTCATTTGCCGATAGTATCTTATGCCATATGGGGTGGTTCTTGGGCGTGAAAGGTCATTCGGCGATAAGAATTAGGGACATGAGTCTTAGCTACTGGGCAGGAGATGCCATCCGGGAATAAAAATTAGTGCCACATGGACTGGCTCTCAAGTGTGAGTGGCCATTCAATGACAAGAATTAAGGCACTATGACCAGGCTCTTGGGCAGGAAAATCCATTAGGCTGTAACATTTAGTGCCGTATGACTTGACTCAACAGGAGGGAGAGCCCAATCAACAATAAGGATTTAGGCAATACGACTTGGTTCTTGGGGAAGAGTCCATTCAGCAATAAAAAATTAGTGCCATGTGGCCTGTCTCTCGGCAGAAGGGACAATTCAATAATAAAAATCAAGGCAAAATCACATACCTCTTAGGTTGGAGAGGCCATTCGGCAATAACAATTTCTGCTGTATGGCCTGACTAACGGGTGGGAGAGCCCATTCAACGATAAAAATTACGGCAATATGACCTGGCTCTTGCATAGGAGAGGCCATTCAGCGATAAGATTCAGTGTCGTATGGCCTGACTAACGGGAGGGAGAGGACATTCACAATAAAGATTAAGACAATACGAGCTGGCTTTTGGGCAGGAAAAGCCATTTGGCTATAAGAATTAGTGCTATAAGATCTGGCTTTTGGGCGGGAGATGCTATTCAATTATAAGAATTAAGGCAATATCACCTGACTCTTGGGCAAGAGAGGACATTAGGCAATAAAATTTAGTGCCAGATGGCCTAACAAGCGGGAGAGGCCATTCTACAATAAGAATTAAGTCAATATGGCCTGATTCTTGGTCAGGAGAGGCCATTTGGCCATAAAAATTAGTGCCATATGGTTTGGCTCTCTGGCAGGAGAGGATATTCAACTATAAAAATTAAGGCAATATGACCTAGCTCTTGGGTGAGAGAGGTCATTCAATGATAAGGATCAAGGCAATATGACCTGGCTCTTGGGCAGTAGAGGCCATTTGGCAATAGGAATTAGTGTCCTATGACCTGGCTCTCTGGCGGAAGAGGTCATTCATTGATAAAAATTAAGGCAATATGACTTGGCTTTTAGGCTGGAGGGGCCATTCGGCTATAATATTTAGTACCATATGGTCTGACTAACAGGAGGGAGAGGCCATTCTATAATAAGAATTTGACCAAAATGACCTGGCTCTTGGGCAGGAGAGGCCATTTGGCAATGAGAATTTGTGCCATATGGTCTGGCTCTAGGGCGGCAGAGGCCATTCAAAGATAAGAATTAAGGCAATATGACCTGGTTCTTGGGCAAAAGAGCCATTCAGCAATAAGAATTAAGGCAATATGACCTGGCACTCGAGGGGAAGAGACCATTTGACGATAAGAATTAAGGTAATATGATCTGGCTCTTGGGCATGAGTGGCCATTCGGCAAAAATATTTAGTCCCGTATGGCCTGACTATAGGGCAGGAGAGGCCATTCCATGATAAGAATTAATGCAATATGATCTGGCTCCTGGGCAGGAGGCGCCATTCTGCGATAAGATTTAGTGCCGTATGGCCTCAGTGATAGGCGGGAGAGGCTACTCAACGATAAGGATTAAGGCAATACGACCTGGCTCTTGGGCGGAAAAACCCATTTGGCAATAAGAATTAGTGTCATATGGCCTGGCCCTCGGGTGGGAGACGCCATTCAATGATATAAATTAAGGCAATATGATCCGACTCTTGGGCAGGAGAGGCCATTCGGCAATAAGATTAACTACCATATGGCCTGACTAACAGGCGAGAGAGGCCATTCTATGATGAGAATTAAAGCAACATGACCTGGCTCTCAGGCGGGAGAGACCATTTGGTAATAAAATCTTAGACTATTTGACCTGACTCTTGGGCAGGAGAAGTCATTCAACAATAAGAATTAATGACATATGGCTTGGTACTCGGGTGGATGAGGCCATTCAACGATAAGAATTAAGGCAAGATAACCTGGCTCTTGGGCAGGAGACATCATTTGGCAATAATATTTAGTGCCATAAGGCTTGACTTTCCGGTGAGAGAGGCAATTCATTGATAAGAATTAAGGCAATATGACCTGTATCTTGGGCAGGAGAGGACATATGACAATAAGTTATTGGGTACTCAGGTGGATGAGGCCATTCAACGATAAGAATTAAGGCAAAATAACCTGGCTCTTGGGCAGGAGACATCATTTGGCAATAATATTTAGTGCCATAAGGCTTGACTTTCCGGTGAGAGAGGCAATTCATTGATAAGAATTAAGGCAATATGACCTGGATCTTGGGCAAGAGAGGACATGTGACAATAAGTTATTGGGTACTCAGGTGGATGAGGCCATTCAACGATAAGAATCAAGGCAAGATAACCTGGCTCTTGGGCAGGAGACATCATTTGGCAATAATATTTAGTGCCATAAGGCTTGACTTTCCGGTGAGAGAGGCAATTCATTGATAAGAATTAAGGCAATATGACCTGGATCTTGGGCAAGAGAGGACATATGACCATAAGTTATTGGGTACTCAGGTGGATGAGGCCATTCAACGATAAGAATCAAGGCAAGATAACCTGGCTCTTGGGCAGGAGACATCATTTGGCAATAATATTTAGTGCCATAAGGCTTGACTTTCCGGTGAGAGAGGCAATTCATTGATAAGAATTAAGACAATATGGCCTGGATCTTGGGAAAGAGAGGACATATGACAATAAGAATTAGTGCCAAATTGCTTGCCTCTCAGTTGTGAAAGGCGATAAGAATTAGGGGTGTGTGTCATAACTCTCGGGCAATAGAGACTATAAATAGAATTAGTGCCATATGGCCAGGCTCTCTTGTGGGAGAGGCCATTCGGCAATAGGAATTGGAGCCATATGGACTGGCTCTTGGTTAGGAGAGACTAATCGTCAATAAGAATTTGTGCTATAAAGTCTGGTTCCCGGGAGTGAAAGGGCATTCAGCGATAAGAATTAATGCAATATGACCTGGCTCTTGGGTAGGATAGTGCATTCAGAAATAAAAAATAGTGCCATATGGCCTGGTTCGAGAGAGAGAGAGAGAGAGAGAGAGAGAGAGGAGAGAGAGAGAGAGAGAGAGAGAGAGAGAGGCCATTGTGCAATAAGAATCCGGTCCATATGGCATAGATCTTGAGCAGGAGAGGCCACTCAGCAATAAGAATTAGTGCCATATAGCCTGGCTCTCGGGGGTGAAAGGCCTTTCGGCGATAAAAATTAGGGCCATATGTCTTAGCTCTTGGGCAGAAGAGGCCATTAGGCAATAAGAATTAGCACCATATGGCCTGGCTCTCGGGTGGGAGAAGCCATTCAACGATAAGAATTAAGGCAATATGACTTGGCTCTTAGGCAAGAGACGCCATTCAGCGATAAGATTTAGGGGCGTATGGCCTGACTAACGAGCAAGAAAGGCCATGCAACGATATATATTAAGGCAATATGACCTGATTCTTGGACAGGAGAGGACATTTAGTAATAAGATTTACTGCCATATGACCTGGCTCTCCGGCAGGAGAGACCATTCGGCGATAAGAATTAAGGAAATATGACCTTGCTCTTGGGCAGGAGAGGCCAAAGAGCAATAAGAACTATTGCCAGATGGCCTAGCTCTTAGGCGGAAGAGGCCATTCAACGATTAGAATCAAGGCAATATGATCTCGCTCTTGGGCAGGAGAGATTATTTGGTGATAATATTTAGTGCAATATAGCTCAACTCTAGGGCAGGAGAGACTGTCCAATGATAAGAATTAAGGCAAAGTGACCTGGCTCTTGGACAGGAGAGGCCATTCGTCAATAGGAATTATTGTCATATGACCTGGTTCTCGGGTGGGAGAGGCCATTCATTGATAAGAATTAAGGCAATATGACCTGGTTCTTGGGCACTATAGGCCATTCGGCAATAAGAAATAGTGCCATATGGCCTGAAAGAAGCCATGCAATGATAAGAGTTAAGAAAATACAACCTACCTCTTGGGCAAGATAGGCCATTCGGCGATAAGAAATAGTGCTATAGGGACTTGCTCTCAGGCGAGAAAGGCCATACGGTGATAAGAATGAGGGCCATGTGTCATAGCTCTTGGGCAGAAGAGGCTTTTAGGCAATAAAAATTAGTTCCATATGGATTGGCTCTTAGCCAGGAAAGGTCATTTGGCAATAATAAATAGTGCCATATGACTTATGCTGGGGCTAGAGAGACCCTTCACCGATAAGAATTAGGGCCACATGGCCTGGTTCTTGGGCCAGAGAGGCCATTCGGCAATAGGACCTAATGCCATACGGACAGGCTCTCAAGAGGGAGAGGCCATTCTTCAATAAGAATTAGTGCCATATAGCCTAGCTCTCCGGTAGAAGAGGCTATTCGGTGATAAGAATTTGTACCATATAGCCTGGCTTTCAGATGGAGTGGCCATTCCCCGGTAAACATTAGGATCATATCGCCTGGCGTTTGGGAAGGTGAGGCCATTCAGCGATAAGAATTAGGGCCATGCGGCATAGCACTTGGGCAGAAGACATTCACCAATAAGAATCAGGGCCATATGATCTGACTTTTCGGCGAGATAGACCATTCGGTGATAAGAATTAATGAAATATGGCCTGGCTCTTGGGCAGGAGAGGCCATTCAGCGATAGGAATTAGTGCCATAAGGCCTGGTTCTCTGCTGGGAGAAGCCAGTCGGTGATAAGAATTACTGGCTTATGGCCTGGCTCTCGGATGGAAGAGGCCATTCAGCGATATGCATTAGGGTCATATCGCCTGGTGACACTAATCAGAGGCAAGAATTAGGGCCGTATGACCTGGCGCTTGAGTAGGAGAAGCCAATTGGCTATAAAAATTGGGGCCATATAACCTGGCACTAGGGCTGAAGAAGCCATTCACCAATAAGAATCATGACCATAAGTCCTGGCTCGTTGGGGTGAGAGGCTATTCAATGATAAGAATTAGGGCCATAATGCCTGGTTTTAAGGCGGGAGAGACCATTCGGCGATAAGAATTAGTACCATATGGTCAGGCTCTAAAGAGGGAGAGACCATTCAGAGATAAGAATTACTATAATATGGCATGGCGCTGAAGTTGGTGTGGTCATTTGGCAATAAGAATTAGGGCTGTACGACCTGGCTCTTGGGCAGGAGAGGCTTTTCGCCATTAAGAATTAGGGCCATATGACCTGGCACTGGGGCTGAAGAGGCCATTCACCGATAAGAATTTGTGCTACGTGGCCTGGCTCTCACGTGGGAGAGGCCATTCAGATATAAGATTTAGTGCTAAATGGCCTAACTCTTGGGTGGGAAAGGCCATTTGACAATAAGAATTAGGGCCATATGACTTGGTACTGGGGGCTGGTGTGGCCATTCGACAATACGAATTAGGGCCATGTGCCCTGATACTGGGGCTAAAGAAGCCAGTCACCGATAAGATTTAGAGCTATATGGACTGGCTCTGTGCCAGGAGAGGCCATTCAGCAATGATAATTAGGGCCATCTGGCTTGTGTCTTGGGCAAGAGAGGCCATTCGGCGATAAGAACTAGGGATATATGATCTGGCGCTGAGGCTGAAGAAGCCATTCACCGATAAAAATTGGAGCTATATGGCTAGGCTTTCCGGCGGGAGAGGCCACTCGGCGATAAGAATTAGGGCCATGTGACCTGGTGCTGGGGCAGAAGCCATTCAACAATAAGAATTTGGGCTCTATGGCCTGGCTTTTGGGCGGGAGAAGCTATTTTGCAATAAGAATTAGGGCCATATGACATGGCGCTGGGACTGAAGAGACCATTGGGTGATAAGAATTAGGGTCACATGGCCTGGCACTGTGCCATGGAGGTTATTCATCAATAACAATTATGGCCATGTGTCCTGGCGCTGAGGCTGGAGAGGCCAATTGGCGATATGAATCAGTGCCACGTAGCCAGGCGCAGGGGTTGGAGAGGCTATTCAGCGGTAAGAAGTAGGGACATTAGGCCGGGCTCTGTAGCTGGAGAGGTAATAAAATTAGGGTCATATGGTCTGGTTCTTGGGTGGAAGAGGCCATTACACAATAAGAATTAGGGCCATATGGCATGGCGCTGAGGTGGGGAAGTTATTCGATGATAAGAATTATGGCCATGTGACCTGGCGCTGAGGCTGGACAGACCAATTGGCAATAAGAATGTGTGCCTTGTGGCCTGGCGCTGGAGTTGAAGAGCCTCTCTGGCACTAAGAATTAGGGCCATAAGGCATGGTACTGGGATTGGAGAGGCCATTCATTGATAAAAATAAGAACCATATGACCTGGCTGTTGAGCAAGAGAGGCCATTTGTCGATAAGAATTAGGGATGTATGGCAATATTCTGGGGTGGGGGGCTATTCGGCAATAAGAATTAAGGCCATGTGACTTGATGCCAAGGCTGCAGAGGCCATTTACGATAAGCTGCCATGTAGCCTGGCGTTGGAGCTGGAGAGACCATTCAGAACGAGATTCAACAGGAGGAAACCCTTGCAGTTGTATTTCGGAGTAAAAGTTGGTGGATGGAAGAAAGGAAGCAGTAGCGGGTGTAAAGCACAAAACTGAAAAGTGGGGGCCGCAAGAAGCCGAGGGGATGTCGCAAAGATATTTCAGTAAAGTTTAAAATACATCATCTACAACATATGAGTCATACGAAAATTTTCCCTAACACTCATATGGCAATAAAGAAGAGTGAAAGTAATGACACAGCTTCAAAATGAGAAGTAGGAATAGGTGTACCAGTTTCTGGATTGATATGTCATGTAAATGATAACGTAGAATTTAGAGATAACAATTTACCATTTAAACTCTTTAACATACTCTTGTTTGTGATTCGTCTGAATTTTTTAGTTCGTAACAAGTATAGCAACATTAAACACCTTCCCAAATAAAAAAAAAATGCTTTTTGAGCACATATTCAGTTCAGGTTCATCAAATATTGGTTTCTGCTTCAACAGCCAGTGGCAATCATTGATTAAAATAAAAATCTCAACAGACCTACAAAGGAACACTGCACGCGGTTGTTCTGAAATTCGAAAGTATTCCGTTTTAAACCACATATTGTATCATATTTAAGTCATCATAATCATCTCTTCCTACGCCTATTGACGTAAAGGGCCTCAGTTAGATTTCGCCAGTCATCTCTATTTGAGCTTTTAATTCAATACTTCTCCATTCATCATCTCCTACTTTGCACTTCCCAGTCCTCAGCCATGACCTCATCCACATATGGCACTCGAGTAATCTCTCGTATAGTTTCATTTCTAATCCAGTCTTTCCATTTAACTCCCAATATCCTTCTGAGGGCTTTGTTCTCAAATCTACTAAATCTATTAGAGATTCTTTCATTTTCATACCATGACCCATGTCCATAAAGTAACACCGATCTCACTAAACTGATATATAGTCTGATTTCTATATGTAATTTCAGGTGATTTGATTTCCAAATTTTACTTAACCTTGCCAATCTGATTTGTTTTTTAAATTTTTCACTAAACTCTAAATCTAACGACCCTGTATTGGAGATTATAGTTCCTATAAACTTAAATGATTCTACCTTATTAATCCTTTCTCCTTCCAGTGATATTTCATCTTCCATTACATACTTCATTTTCATCATCATCTGTCTTTCTTGTATTTATCTTGAGCCCAACTTCGTGTGATATTTCTTGTATTCTGGTAATCAAGCATTGCAAATCCTGTGGTGGTCTGCTAATAATTACAAAATCATCGGCATACTCTAGGTCCTATCACCAATCCAGTTTAATCCTTCTCCACCATCGCCGACTGCTCCACGCATTAGAAATCCATGAGGATAAGCAACATAGGTGACAATATATTCTCTTGGAGTTCTCTATTTTTCACTGGAAATTTATTTGTTAAGACTCCATTATCATTAACTTTGCACTTGCTATGCTCATGAAGAGACTTAATCAAATTCACATATTTAAGAGGAATTCCATAAAAATTGGCCGGTGCACAATATCAAAGGCATTTTCATAGTCCACAAATGCCATCAAAAGTGGATCTCTATATTCTACACATTGCTGTACATGTCTAAAAATGAAAATTTGGTCAGTACAACTTCTAACTTTTCAAAATAAACTTTTCATCAATCTTTCTCTCCAGTCTCTTTAGAATAAGGATACTATATATTTTCAAAGCACTGACGTAAGTGTGAGGTAAGTGTCAGGTCTGTCTGTAACTATTGCAATCAGTCAGGTCTCCTCTTTTTTTGCCATTTTCATCAACACTCCTAACTCCCATTCATCAGGTTTTGCTTTGCCTCTTCATGCCACATTCTACAAAATAATCTTGCAAGTATTCTGGGGGTCACTTCATTTTCAGCCAGTATCATCTCAGCAGTTATTTCATCGTAGCCAGGGGCTTTCCCTCTCTTGAGTTTTTTAATGATAGCTTCGACTTCAAAAACACTTGAAATACATTTATGGGCACATCAAGTTAGTCATCAGCTTCAGGTACTTCAGTCAAATTATTCCTTTGTATCTCATATTCATAACCTCCTTAAAGTGTTCCATCCAACGTTGTTTTTATTTATCTTTTGTTGATATAACGGATATATTCCTCTTTTTGATTGGTGTATGCTTCTTCTCCTTTGTCCGATTTCATTAATAACTCTATGAGCGATTCTTACACCATAGCCACTGCCTGAATTCATAGCTTTGTCAGCCTCACCTGCTTTCCTATCTAAACATTCTATTCATTCCTGGCTTTTCTTTTGACCTCACTATCAATACTGAAATACTTGGCATGCTCTACCTTGTAATTTTTATTTCTTCCTCAAAATCTTTCATCAATCAATTTCTGTCTTTGTCTCCTTTTTATAGATCCCCAAGTGTCATTTGATATCCATGGCTTTCTCCTTGTAACTGTGTGTCACAAAAGGTCTTTAAATCAAAAGAAAGCTATTCACTTGACTATATCAAAAGCTTCATGTAAAATCGACAAATAATTCCAAATAGAGAATTTTGGTGAGAAGTCAGAAGTATGAAAACTAACAACCTTGCACAACAAAATCCATGTCGCTGTTATTACCATTATTTCATTATCGTTGTATTGGAACTATACCCTTCAGGTAAATTTAGCTAAGCAAGTTCCTTAAAAAACTAATCAGGAATCTACTAGATGGAGAAGAATCTTTATTAAATATCTCTACGCAGATGTTTACGAGACTAAATGCCTTGGGGTATTACCCATAATTCTAACATGTAAAAAAAAGCTGTACGGAAAATACATAAGCTTAGATACGTATCAATAGAACATTTTATGTTTATAAAAATCGGAAAAAAACGGACAAAGAGAAAATTCCAAAGCCAAGTTTTAGATAGAAATATGACTAAAAAAGCAGTCTGAAGGTATCTGAGCTACAGGCCATTGTTATAAAAAAAAAAATAAAGAAAAAGATGATGATTAAAGAGAAAGGGGATAGAATGAATATTCAACAGGAGACTCTAGCAGAAGTAATTTACCCGAATGAAAACGAGCAGACGGGGATTTCTATTATTCCATCCATGCTTCGCTCCTTTGATGGAGAAGGGTGACAGTTGTGGGACGCCTTCGGAATCGATTTCCAAGAAGGAATAAAAGCTCTCCCCACTGTTTCCATCTTTTCACTTCTACTCTCTTTAGGCGTCACAGGTTGTGGATATATCTTCAGTTTTTCAGTTTTAAGAGAGAGAGAGAGAGAGAGAGAGAGAGAGAGAGAGAGAGAGAGAGAGAGAGAGAGAGAGAGAGGGGGGGGTAATCTCAAGAACTCAAGAAATTGATGGAACAGAAATGTTCTTTTTGCTTGATGAAACGATTCAAGGAGATATCCCGTTATCATAGTTAACCTATGCGCATAAAGTGCTCACATCTACTGAACTTCCGGAGAATATCCTACATGATAATATGAAACTCGGGAAAGAAGATAAACACACAATACACAGTTTTAGTCTTAATATCACACTTACAAAATGCAGGTTTTAGACAGTTTTCTTATCTATTTGTGTATTATTCTATTTGCATCTCCTTACTCCTCTTCGTTCTCCAATACCTCCTCCCTCTTGAGGTTTGCGCAATGCATTCCCTTCACTTCAACGTGATCTCTGCCGCTATCCCATTCCCAACTTCCACACAATATCTCATCTGGCCTTGAATGCGATTTACAGCAACAATATTTCTCCCGCATCAGCTATCTTACACAAACAGAAATAAGTTCAAAGTTGGAAAAAAAAAAATGTTTTGAAAACGTTTTCCCGGTCTCCATCAATTGTCTTCTGAAAACTGTGTATGGAGTGACCCAAGCGTAAAATCAACGGTGGTAAGTTCACTGTGGATGAATTGAAATATCACCAGGCTTGTATGATCATAAAGCGACCAAGGCCAATAAGGTTGAGTTAATGGTTGTGCTGTAGTGTCAGCACCGACCTTAACGTCAAGGTGGGCGTAGCATTGACAGCCTTAAATGAGGGGGAATGTTTATTCAATCAAAAGAAAAAGAAAAAAAAAACGAGTGAGAGCGAGCTCCGAAATAATGTTGAATAAAGACACGTTTATGTTTTTCTTCAACTCAATAGTTTTATTATAATGTCGTGGGAATTCTTATTTCAGAGCCATTTCTTGTATTAAAAAGAAATAGTGATTGTTGCTAGTGGCATACTATCTTTAAAGCAATTCTAGTAACCACTTTAAAAGTAATTCAACCTTGCTAGAGAAGCCTGTAATCAATTTATGTTAATTAATTTTTCATTCACACAGAACACTTATTCGTTATGTAATAGAAATATGATTTTTATTGTATTATTCTGCGCGTTTCATACACGCTAGTACACTGTAACATTATTTCCAATTTTATTTATACCTCGCCAACCCATCATCCGCCCCCCCCCCCCCCACTAAGGATAACAGAACCTGTTCAAGCTTGCCTTTTCATGCATTAGTTTGTTTGAATTTTTGTGACATTCTTGCTCGGAACTGCTTGTATATAAAGTCGTAATCTGTTGAATAAAGGTTAGTTGCATCCATCTCGCCACTCTGTGTTATATTATTTAACCTAACAGCAACTTCGCAAAATTAGTCACTCTGGGGACACAATCGTGCGAGCTACCTGTTTAAGGTTATAACAGAGTCGAGATGAATGCAACTAACCTATATTCAACATATAAAGAGATTATATGCAAGCGGTTCCGAGCAAGACTGTCAGAAAAAAAAATTCAAACAAATTAATGCAAGAAAAGCAAGTTTAAACAGGTTCTGTTATCAATGGGGGAGGGGAGAGCGAGATATAAAAAAAAAGGAAATACCATTCAGTATCAAGTAGACATTTGATTGTAAGTGGGCCTACACTTAAAAAAGGTTATATTGATGATTTATCAATATCAGTTTTTTACTTATTTATTCATACAATAATCTATCGCGAGTTTGTGTTTATTTGCCTTTATTGCCTTTATAGTTCTGGAAATACTATACCATCATTGTGTTTTTTTTTTCCAAACGTTACCGAGTCTATATTAATCTTTAAAAAACGAACATGAGGAATTGCACAATAAATTATAATGGTACGTGAAAGTTCAGAAATGCTAGCCTTATCTTCCAATTATCATGTAGTTTAAAAAAAAAAATTGTTATAACTCATTGGAGAAAACTCCATTGGCTTTCACGAATATATACCAAGTTGATTTGTTGCTTCTCGAGTGCTAATGCATTATATATGAAAATAATTTTCATCCATACTTTTTAAGAGTGTTTTTAATTAAAAAAAAAATATATATATATAAATATATATATATAAATATATATATATATATATATATATATATATATATATATATATATATATATATATATATATATATATACACACACACACACAATCGGATCTTTGGAGCCGATTATTTCAACAGGAAAATTAATTTTAGCACCATAAACAATTAAACGAAAACGTATATATTTCATCGTAATCTCGGTACTTACACTTAATTTTGGAACATAATCTTAAAATTCAAATTAGGATCTAATATTTAATGTTGATACAATATTTATTTGAATCCTAATTTTATGCGGTGATAAAGTACGATCTGTCATCTGACTTAATTTAACTTTGTCATATACCCCATCTGAAAATTTATAACAATTGTTCAAGCTAAACTCTGCATTTAGGACGATAAATGCTCAATCACTTTGAATAAAGAAATATTTTTACATTTTAAAGCTAAATTCGACCCAATAAAATGTAAAAAAAAAAAAAAGTTTTTATCGGAATTAATAAATAGTCTATGTCAACTGACTTAAAGTTCAGAAATGTAAATCTGATTCTATCTATATAAGTGTTCTGTTTAGCCCTACATGACTCTTTTTCTTTTATTCATTTATCACAAATACATGTCTTTCTTAGACAGTCCTTATTTCAGATTTTGCTCTCATATTCAACCGAAATAGTACATTTGGATTCAATCCTAATTTAGATGGAATCAAAGGTGAATCGTCTGGCGAATGACTGTTTTCTCGGCTCTTCTTAGCTGCTCGGTCAGCTATTACGTTTCCGCAGATTTGTAAGTGACCGAGTTTATCCGGAAGGGCCAGTCTTGATTAATCAAAAAAAAGAAAAAAAGAAAGAAAAAGTAGCCCCAGTTTCTTTTCTACATGTACCACATTGACCATTGTTCTACTAAGATTGAAAAGAGTACTTCCTCCTTTCATGTGGCCTCGTAACCCTTATAAGGTAAACCTTTTCCTACATTCAATCATGGGAAATCAATAACCTTGCCTGTTAGGCTTTGAAAACTTATCCACGCTCTTCATTTCTTTGTACTCAAATTATGGTGATATCGAAGTGTCACAGCCATCTGCTCAAGTTTGCTGTCAAGAATAGCTCCGAGCCGAACGAAATTCGGTCAAACCAATAGAAACTACCCGCCAACCAGGCAAAACCCAATAGGAAATGAGCATCACATGTTTTATACAATTTGTAGCTGTTAATGTTGAAATTTGCATGATACTTTTGTTAACTTGTAAGCGTAACACATGAAGTAAAATTCAAACATTTCCAAATTTTTAATATTCCAGGACAAGATTTTTCAAACGTGCAACACTAGAATCGGCATTACCGGTAATTATATTTTCCATAAATTTTCAAGATCTATTTTATGAAGCAATCGTAGCTAAACAGAACCAAAGCAAAAATTGTTGTCTTTACTATATATATTTCAGAAGTTCGGTGTTACATTGCAGGGTATGTGTTACATTGATTCCCAGAAATAACTGTTAGAAACTTTGGCTATTAGTTGAAGTCACATTGCACAATGTGACTTTTGTAATTGTAGGCATCCATTACCTACTGAAAAGTTAGGAGAGAATACTTTTTCCTTCCAAAAAATATCGGAAAAAAGTTAAATTTTCGCGAGGAATTTGGAGTTTCTTTTATAACAATCTTTTTTTTTTTTTTTTTTTAACATTCATACAAATATAGTAAAGTATAATTTTCTAAAACTAGATACATGGATACAAACTTCGTATAAATTTCAATCAATGTTGGTAGAGAAAAATTAATTTGTTCGCAAACGTTTGATATGGCGATCTGAAGAAAGCAAAGATGGCCGATATCTTGTAAACTATTCGGGAATAGTGAAAGGGATACGGAATTCTCAGTTTTGGAATAATGATAAAGTAATAGGAAATAATTTAACTGAAATATACCCGTCAAATGTTGATTTTTACTAACATATTTCTATTGCTTTAAAAAAGGTTTCAATGATTTAAAGATTTTTAGTTTTCACAAATTAAAACTTGTTTGCTTAATATAACCTAAAATCACATAGATAATCATATCGATCCAGCCTAAACACAATTATTCTTCTACTTTGAATAAGTTTTATATTGCATTACCCAAAATGCCTTACAGTACCTTAGTAATTAAAGCCAAGTAAATGAACACAAGCTTTGTTAGTCATACAATTGATCTAAATAGACCATTAACTAAAATCTTGTAGCTAGTTTATTTAATGGATATACGTGGAAACTATAATTCACATTGTTGGGATGCTATGCCACAGTAATAGACTTGGTATCTTAATAAATCATATGACTATCCTTGAAATTTTTGGGGGATATACAATGCCTCAACTTAAAATACTTATTTCTACTCTCTGATTTCCCTCTATTTTTATTCATATATTTTCAGTGAATTATAAACTCCAATCATTAAGCTCTTGCCGATTATCTCACAATAATCAAAACTTACTTAAAATAAAAAGTATCGCTGGTACTGAGAACATAGAGCTTTTCTTTTGAATTATTTTCAATCTTGACACTCTTGTGTGATTTACAGCGATTTTGATAACATATGTGCAGTACTCCTAATAAATTATAGAGAGTATTCATAAGGGTAACGGGGAATATTTTGTTCATAACTGATATAAGAAACTACGAAAAAAGAAAAAGCCTATTAACCTAAAACTCTTAGCGATACGCGTCATCTATCTCAACAAACTTTTAGCTTCTCAGAAATGAAAAATCGTGGAAAGGATCAACCATCCAATGAATCTCCTTTCTTTTGTTGAATGTAGAATAGATTTCATTAAATTCACGTAGTTTCCTTCATCCAAAAGACCTTGCAGCATAACAAGATGTCTATCATGTAGAAGCTGCTCCTGGATATATGACGATACAGTTAGTTGGCTTGATAAAAACATGCAAGAATCCTGTAATTTAAGACCTCTAAAATTCGAGTTAAAAAAAAAAATAAGTCATTAAAAACATCCTTATTAAGGAGAGAATTTTGACCCTGTAATAGTTTAGATAAAACGAAACTATATATCAACATGATAGGGAAAAGTAATGAGAAAAAGGAAAAAATATTCTACATTAAAGAAATTCCATTAGATCAAAAGATCTTAAGGATAAAATATGATAAAGGTATTTACAACCGTAAAGAGAAAGTTAGAAAAAAATAAAGAAATAAACATAAATACAATGGAAATATATATATATATATATATATATATATATATATATATATATATATATATATATATATATATATATATAACATTGTTTAAAAAAAAAGTGATAAGGGAGTCGTTGAGCATGACATGATCTAATAAAATTAATATGATTAAGACCTAGAAACGTAGAAACCACTGAGATCTGTAGGATGCCGGAACATTAGGAAAGCTCTAAAAAGTGAAATGTGTAAAATATATATTTAAAGGAAATGCTGGAAAAACATGGAAAATTTACAGTATGTAATATAGAAATGTTTATATTACTATTATTATTACTAGCAAAATAAGAGCAAATAATCTGACAAATAGTGAATGTGAAAAAAAGGTACACGCACACATGCGACAAGTAATTAGTAGATATTTACATATCTTAATCAAATTAGTAGATATTTACATATCTTAATCAAATAAGTCATAATCTACGATCAATATGTTTGTATTATTATTAGCCTTATCATGCTAAAAGAAAGGCTGTGACTACCAAATGTATCTGGTTTCTTTCGCCTCTTGACAACATAATTACTGTTATCCGATTCCTATTGGGCACGCAAGATTCAAGGAAATCTCCCTGATATTATAAAAACATGCTCTTTCCTTTTGAAGCTAACTAAGAATGTATACTTATATTCATTTCGTAGTGTTTGGTATTTTAGTCGGAGTATGCACGGGTCAAATTATTTATCTCTACCAAGATGTAATGTTTAGAAACCTTACTATGTTGTATTAGTTACCAGTCATCAACACATGGGTTTGTGGACATGGGTGGTCACCGCATATTTTACAATGAAAGGGGGGGGGGGGGCGCCGGAGGCATTTCTCAATATAGTACTTAAATGAATTATAGTTCCCGTTATGGAACAGACAATAACTTTGACACTTTGAACTAGCAGATTAACTCTAAAACTTATATCAGCACCTGTATTTATTTCATGAATAAGACACACCTACCTTTCTCTCTCTCTCTCTCTCTCTCTCTCTCTCTCTCTCTCTCTCTCTCTCTCTCTCTCTCTCTCTCTCTCTCTCTCTATATATATATATATATATATATATATATATATATATATATGTATATATATATATATATATATATATATATATATATATATATATATATATACATATATATATATATATATATATATATATATATATATATATATGCAGTTAAGCTAAATACAATAAGAATTAAAGAATACAGAAAGTTACAATAACTATTTTTCAATAGCTCAACATACTGTGTAATCGAAATTAAAAATTTCTTGAAAAAGATAATGCAATTATGTACTGCATAAATGTACTGTATTATGCAATGTAATAAGGATACCTTTAAAATATTTAAACCGAAAGAATATATAATGGAATGGAAGGAAAATAAAATTATGTATTTAAATGTAATATTTTTTTTTTCAAGTTAGTCACCTCATTCGAAAAGGAACTGTAACCCCCTATAGTTACTACCAAACTTTTCAAAACCCTTTCCATGAAATCTGTTTTGTTCAAATTGGCTTTATCACGATGTACAGTGAGCATACATAACCCGGATAGTGGTCCATTTGATATAATCGATCTCAACCAGGTTATCACTCGCCGAAGTGTACTGAAGGAAATTCCCACTGTGCATGTATATATTGACAGAATCAAAAGTAAAAGGAATTCCTAATTACCTAATCAGTGTTATCTAATGATGTGGCCCAGTAATCATACCAACCTAAAGATGGGCATACCAATACACTTGGTTGACGGCAGATTATTATTTTTTTTTTTTTTTTTTTTTTTTAAATACGGATTATTTAACGGGTTATTCAGAAAATTTAATTTTCAGTGCACCGATTGGGGGATGAAGATATGAATTATATACAGTCAACCGGAAATACTCCTCGACAAGTGTTCTTTGTACATTGCTTCGGTGAGTCTGTTCTCCATATTGCCTTGGAACAACAAGTTTATTGCTGAACTTTCCTGCCAGGAGAGGTACAAATAGAGTCGACTGTAACCTCAGTTTCGACTTGGTCAAGATTCGAATCCTTGGCCGACCGGAAGCTATTATTATAATTTTAACTCTCCCTTGAATATCTGATAACGTGGCAGAGCGAATTCGATATTAAGAAGTAATTGTAGCTCATATGAATATTTTTAGAAATATATATATATATATATATATATATATATATATATATATATGTATATATATATATATATGTATACATATATATGTATATATATATATATATATATATGTATATATATATGTATACATATATATATATATATATATATACATATATATATGTATATATATATATGTATACATATATATATATATATATATATATATACATATATATATATATATATATATATATACATATATATATATATATATATATATGTATATATATATATATATATATATATATAAATATATATATATATATATATATATATATATATATATATATATATATATATATATATATAAATATATATATATATATACATATATACAGTATATATATAATATATATATAATATATATATATATATATATATATATATATATATATATATATATATATATATATATATATATATATATGTACGTTTATCTATAAGTTTTTCATGTGTTTCAGGGTGGAGATTTGGCTGGCCAGTGGCCCCCCTTGCCCTACATACGGGAGCCCATACTTATGGATAAGATGACCCATCCAAGAGAGAGAGAGAGAGAGAGAGAGAGAGAGAGAGAGAGAGAGAGAGAGAGA
>NC_090739.1:40750662-40775662 GCF_036898095.1 Palaemon carinicauda | reverse complement strand
ACCTCCGCGGTCATCTAAGGCACCGGAGGAAGCAGCAGGGCCTACCGGAACTGCGTCACAATCGCTCGCCATTCATTCCTATTTCTAGCACGCTCTCTTGCCTCTCTCACATCTATCCTCCTATCACCCAGAGCTTTCTTCACACCATCCATCCACCCAAACCTTGGCCTTCCTCTTGTACTTCTCCCACCAACTCTTGCATTCATCACCTTCTTTAGCAGACAGCCATTCTCCATTCTCTCAACATGGCCAAACCACCTCAACACATTCATATCCACTCTAGCCGCTAACTCATTTCTTACACCCGTTCTCACCCTCACCACCTCGTTCCTGACCCTATCTACTAGAGATACACCAGCCATACTCCTCAGACACTTCATCTCAAACACATTCAATTTCTGTCTCTCCATCACTTTCATTCCCCACAACTCCGATCCATACATCACAGTTGGTACAATCACTTTCTCATATAGAACTCTCTTTACATTCATGCCCAACCCTCTATTTTTTACTACTCCCTTAACTGCCCCCAACACTTTGCAACCTTCATTCACTCTCTGACGTACATCTGCTTCCACTCCACCATTTGCTGCAACAACAGACCCCAAGTACTTAAACTGATCCACCTCCTCAAGTAACTCTCCATTCAACATGACATTCAACCTTGCACCACCTTCCCTTCTCGTACATCTCATAACCTTACTCTTACCCACATTAACTCTCAACTTCCTTCTCTCACACACCCTTCCAAATTCTGTCACTAGTCGGTCAAGCTTCTCTTCTGTGTCTGCTACCAGTACAGTATCATCCGCAAACAACAACTGATTTACCTCCCATTCATGATCATTCTCGTCTAACAGTTTTAATCCTCGTCCAAGCACTCGAGCATTCACCTCTCTCACCACTCCATCAACATACAAGTTAAACAACCACGGTGACATCACACATCCCTGTCTCAGCCCCACTCTCACCGGAAACCAATCGCTCACTTCATTTCCTATTCTAACACATGCTTTACTACCTTCGTAGAAACTTTTCACTGCTTGCAACAACCTTCCCCCAACTCCATATAACCTCATCACATTCCACATTGCTTCCCTATCAACTCTATCATATGCTTTCTCCAGATCCATAAACGCAACATACACCTCCTTACCTTTTGCTAAATATTTCTCGCATATCTGCCTAACTGTAAAAATCTGATTCATACAACCCCTACCTCTTCTAAAACCCCCCTGTACTTCCCAGATTGCATTCTCTGTTTTATCCTTAATCCTATTAATCAGTACTCTACCATACACTTTTCCAACTACACTCAACAAACTAATACCTCTTGAATTACAACACTCATGCACATCTCCCTTACCCTTATATAGTGGTACAATACATGCACAGACCCAATCTACTGGTACCATTGACAACACAAAACACACATTAAACAATCTCACCAACCATTCAATTACAGTCACACCCCCTTCCTTCAACATCTCAGCTTTCACACCATCCATACCAGATGCTTTTCCTACTCTCGTTTCATCTAGTGCTCTCCTCACTTCCTCTATTGTAATCTCTCTCTCATTCTCATCTCCCATCACTGGCACCTCAACACCTGGAACAGCAATAATCTCTGCCTCCCTATCATCCTCAACATTCAGCAAACTTTCAAAATATTCCGCCCACCTTTTCCTTGCCTCCTCTCCTTTTAACAACCTTCCATTTCCATCTTTCACTGTCTCTTCAATTCTTGTGTCGGCCTTTCTTACTCTCTTCACTTCTTTCCAAAACTTCTTCTTATTCTCTTCATATGACTGACCCAGTCCCTGACCCCACCTCAGGTCAGCTGCCCTCTTTGCCTCACGTACCTTGCGCTTTACTTCCACCTTTTTCTCTCTATATTTTTCATACTTCTCTATACTATTACTCTGCAGCCATTCTTCAAAAGCCCTCTTTTTCTCTTCCACTTTTACCTTCACTCCTTCATTCCACCATTCACTGCCCTTCCTCATGCTGCCTCCAACAACCTTCTTGCCACATACATCACTTGCAATCCCAACAAAATTTTCTTTTGCTAACTTCCACTCCTCCTCTAAATTACCAGTTTCTCTTACTCTCACCTCGTCATATGCCATTTTCAACCTTTCCTGATATTTACTTTTTATCCCAGGTTTTATTAGCTCTTCAACCCTCACTAGCTCCCTTTTACATCCACCTACTCTATTCCCCCACTCTTTTGCTACAACCAATTTTCCTTCCACTAAAAAATGATCAGACATACCGTTAGCCATACCCCTAAAAAAAACAAATGTAATACCTTCTATATAATTAACTCATCTGTTTTGAAAAGTGTTTTAGTAGTAAGGGTATTCTACATAAAAGAGTATCTGAGATCTGATATAGCCTATGTAAAGGGAACAGTTCATCAGGAAGAATAACTCCAGATAAAAATGAGATGTCAGCTCTTCCAAATGCTAAAATTATTCAGATTATTGGGCCTAAAGCTGTGAAATTGGAGTAAGATATTTTAATTCTTACATCTTATTTTTCACCATACTTCTACCTCGAATAACATCAACCACTTCAGATATAAAACATCAAAATATTAATTATAATCAGATACCAAAGAACATAATAAAACAACTGCCCTCCAGTTTAGACAAAATATAAAACATATATCAGGCCTAGAGTTTATTTATAATTTCATTGGGTTAAATCATTTATGTTTGCCCAGTAGAGCGGTAACCAGTGGGTGTTTGGTCGTAAGAGCATGGTACCAATTGTGGAGTACAGGGTCAAGTAGAAAATTATTGATTATATTAAAACCTGGACGTCTGTTAGGGACTATCTGTTGTGTTAGGGGCCCTGGGAACCCCTAAAATGGAGCAAAAAATGTACAGCAAATACGTACCTGACATAATGTATATCAGGATAACGTACACATCACACCGATTAAGAAATGGTTCATGCCAGAAAAAAAAATCTCTGCTGCATTTGGCCCGCCAGAAAAAGAATGAATAGGCCCAAAAACAGGCTGGACCAAAGATTCTTGGTATCACTCAAAACAAAGTTTATATAATTCTACATATCTCAGGTAGTTCAGAATGACCAATGCCAGACAAATTTTCTATTGCATTATGCCTGCCAGACACGCCCAAAGTTGACTTCCACCCTCTGTTCCGGAAAATGTATGTAGATAAATCAGAAAAGGTACTGAAGGAAGTCATTGTATCCAAATTTAAATTAAAAGATAGAACGCAGACTGATACTGCGTACTGCATAGGGTCCACCAGACACCAGAAAAAGGGGCCTAAATTTTTGCGAAGGGCCTAAACATTTTTTTTTCTGGATCAAACATTACCGATACTAAAATTTTCTTCCCCCGATCGAAATCTGACCATAAATGTTATTTTTTCTCTCTTCTCTCCAATCTAAAAAAAGAGCAAGTACCTGGCTCCAATATAAAGGAATTCTTTGACAAATTAATTGAAATAAATTAATTAGTCTTTTTTTCAGGCTTTGTTAAGGGCTGTTGCCTGATAGGAGCCCGTTTTCAACACCGATTAGCACCAATTTTTCCCAACTAGTATTGACGGAATATATAACTTCATTATTAATAATAATAATAATAATAATAATAATAATAATAATAATAATAATAATAATAATAATAATAATAATAATAATAATAATAACCAAACCTACATGACAGGACTATGAAGCTTGAAGTATATGATGAATGGTGAAGTATTAATTTAAAAGTTGAAGATAGAGATGATTAGCGAAATCTAACAGAGGTCCTTTGCGTCAATAGGAGTTGGATGATGATGATGATGATGATGATGATGAGATATATATATATATATATATATATATATATATATATATATATATATATATATATATATATATATATATATATGTGTGTGTGTATATATATATACATATATATATACATATATATATATATATATATATATATATATATATATATATATATATATATATATCCGGTCACGACCACCTCTCTCCGTCCAGCTGGTATGTGGGAGTGTAGCGGTAATGCCCTGTTGAGATGGGGTTGCGTGTGCGTGTCTGCATATCAATGTGAATATTTAATCGTAATTTTTCTAACTTTATCACTTCCATGTTCATGAGCAAGAGCGTAGTTAGCTGTAGAGAGGCAATGGTCCCGAAGTATAAATAAATTATCAGAAACTTTGATGTGAATTTTACCAAAAATTAGTTTCGAAATTTGCTCGCATATTCCTCAAAGACCATTGGTGTTTCGCGAGTGAAACACACCAAAACACTTTTTTTTCTGCCATTCCGTCTCCTTGATTGCATTTTTCCGAAGGCCATACGGTAAATTTATGTACTCTAATGATCATTTTGTACATGAATGCATCATATTTACGAGCTGTTGTTAGCTTATGACGTCATTTGTTTGATTTACTTGTCCTTTAATCTTACTTATAAAAATGAAATATGAGAAAATTACACAATACAAGCACACCCAGAAAAATAAATACATACACATACAAACACACACACGTACATATATATATATATATATATATATATATATATATATATATAAATATATATATATATATATATATATATATATATATATATATATATATATATATATATATATATATTTACAGTATATTAATTCTTGAATACATATTTAGAGAAGAAAAAAAAACTGTCACTTATGGAATGGGAAATTACCACCTAATACATGGCATAGTGTATGAAACGAAAAATTGCCACTTAAAGGCCGGTTCACACGACCCGTTTATTAAAGCGTGAACAAACGTTCCGAAGTGGAAAATTGCCACTTAATGCATAGACTTACATCAAGACATGCAAAATATCCACGTAATACATGCGCACAAACATTACGGAAGGAAAAGCTGAATTTAATTAATGAAAGAACATTGCAAAACGATTGCTACAAAATATATGGACAAACATTGCAGAACGGAAAACTACTTAATACACGGACACAAATTCTGGAATGGAAAATTGTCACTTAGGTCATAGACAGAAATTATGAAACAAAACACGGCCACTTGATATATGGAAAGACATTACAAAACAGAACATTGGTTACATGTACACATATTACTTTAATGAAAAGGAGTTTTTCCCATTAATACACGCACATACATTACAGAAAAGGGAATTGCCTCTTAATACCAGGACACTCACTTCGGAAAAGGCTATTATCACTTAATCCATAGGCACACGAACGGAGAAATAGACGCAACATTTGAATGTACAGTGAAACAGAAAATGGCCTCTTAATACATGGCCGCACAGTATGAAGCTGAAATTCCCCACTTAATACAAGGACCCATATTGCAAAAAGAAAAATGGCATCCTCATACATTGTCAAATATAATGAAATGGAAAACTGATACATAATATATGGACAGGCGTCAGTAACCGGGAAAAGGATACTTAATTGCCACTACAATATATGGACACACATTACGAAATAAAACATTCCACCTAATAACTGGAAACATGTTGCGAAATGGAAAATTGACATGATACTTGGACACACATTACAAGATAAAGTTTCACCTAATTACAAGGGTGCAACTACAAAGAGGAAAACTATCACTCAATACAAGGATGTACTTCACAAAATCTAAAAATTCTATGAAAGATACAGAAAAATGTAACTTAACCCATGGAATGAAATTACAAAACGGATAATGCATATTAGGCACGTGGGCCTACAATAAGAAACAGAAAAGGTCATATTTACGGGGTCACAAATTACTAGATGGCGAATTGAATTGCCACTTCCTACTTGAACGTATTTTACGTAGCAGAAATTTTCACACATTATGGAACAGGAAACTGTCACTTAAAACAAGATCTCCGGTTACAACAGGAAAACCAACCACTTAATATATAGGGTCACATTACGAAACGGATAACTGCCACTTGAACCATGGGAAGAAAATATCTAAAACAATAAAAATTGGAGTGGAAAGCTACCCCTCAATACATGAACACACATTATAAAACAGACAATGTCGTATAATTGGTACACATTACAAGATGGGAAACTGCCCCTTAAAACATGGACATACATTACCAAACGGAAAATTCCCACTTAACACGAAGCGAAAAAGGGCCACTTTATACATGGTCGCACATTACGACATGATAAACTGCCAGTCAATACGTGCACACAAATTACGAGAGGGAAAATTTCCGCTTGTTACATGGATGTATATTACGAAAAGGAAAGCTTCTACTTAATTATTACGTGGATACATAACTAAAGTGAAAAAATGCCTTTTATTTTACGGATATACTATACATCAGTTAATACATGGAAACATTAATAAAAACAGCCACACATTACGAAAAATCAAATTGCCACTTAATACTTGACCGTGCATTACGAAACGAGAAAAGGCCAAATAAGACATGAGCACACATTACGAAACGGAAAAATAACGCTTGATACAGTATATGGGCATACATTTCAAAATGGAAAAGAGCCACCTGATACATGAGAATAAATTACAAAAACAGAAAATTGCCACTTCATACTATGATACATTGCAGAAAAGAAAAATGTAATTTTATATATTGGAACAAATTATGAAACGTTGTGGCAGCCTACTGAAAACGTTCCTGCCTTGCAATTTGTCGGACAGGAGTTCGAGACTCGATTAAGCTCGATAGTGTCTGCAACATCACTATCCTTGTTAGCTAGGGATGAGAGCCTATAAGTATACCTGTTGAGTCATCAGCAGCCCTTTTTCTGGCCCTCCCTGGTTCTAACTTGTTGAGAGGTGGCTTGGGAGCTGTTCATATGTATATATTGTCAGTCTATATAGGGTATTGTCCTATTCCATTCATGAGTAATCTTTCCACCTTAAAACAGCCAATTGACTCATGGCTCTCATTACGAAATGAAAAATTTACACTTGGAACATGTGCATACTTGCTAAACGGAAAATTGCCACAAA
This sequence comes from Palaemon carinicauda, assembly GCF_036898095.1. NCBI lineage: Eukaryota > Metazoa > Arthropoda > Malacostraca > Decapoda > Palaemonidae > Palaemon > Palaemon carinicauda. The sequence goes on along the minus strand of NC_090739.1, from coordinate 40,768,661 downwards.
ATACATATAATGCAAAATTGAAAATCGCCTTTTAATACAATATAAACGTCTCAGATCTAAATATTCCTTCAATACCAATAAACTATTATTATTTTGTAAGATGCTGGTTATCATCTGAATAAAAAAAAAAATGCATTATTGCGTAAGGGAGAATCACAAAGAAATGACATTTGAACCAACTATCCAATTAGTTATCTTATAGACATAGTCTTTACATACTTTGATTATGTTCCTTTTTTTAGCTTGGTAACCAAGAAACTCTTGCTTGTCAATGTAGTTTATTTCACCATTATCAAAATGATCAACGCAGACTTCTTATTAATTCATCAATGAGCAATATTATCATTGTTATTATCTTTATTGCTATCTGATAAAGTAGTAGTAGTAGTAGTAGTAGTAGTAGTAGTAGTAGTAGTAGTAGTAGTAGTAGTAGTAGTAGTATCGACTATGGCTTACTCTTAATTTCATTACTGGACACATCTCTTTTGCAGACAGCAATAAAAGCATTCCTCGCTTTTGATTTTCATCATGGTCACAATATGGACACTATTAATTAGGGCCTGAATCCTCTTCATTCAATTTCGTTAATTACGGAAGCTTAAAGCTTAATCTCACTAATTTCTTATGATCGATATTCTGTCGCACTCGAGACGAAATGAAATTAGTTTCGTGCAGTGTGACAGATTTATATGGATGAACGAATGCATTTACCAGATTCGTAGTTTCTCTAAGTACGGATTTTTACATAGGCCTACCTATAAAAACCTTTCGTACTGTGAAACTAAAGGAAATTATAATATATAGACATTTATAGATCAGAAATATCACAGACCAATTAAATATTTTACTAAAGTACTTAAGTATGAAGAGCTACGGCAGTGAACGTACTAATTCATCAAATCCAGAAAACATTTTGAAATATTGAAACTACAAAACGTAATATTTTTTGTGTTTTATTCCAAGTCTCTCTCTCTCTCTCTCTCTCTCTCTCTCTCTCTCTCTCTCTCTCTCTATATATATATATATATATATATATATATATATATATATATACATATATATATATACATATATATATACATATATATATATATATATATATATATATATATATATAAAGAGCAAGTGTCTGAATATATATATATACATATACATATATACATTTACATATATATATATATATATATATATATATATATATATATATATATATATATATATATATATATATATATATATATATATATATATATTTCCGGTCACGAACAGCTCTCCCCGTCCCCTGGGTGAAGACAGAGTAGTCATAGCCCGGTGAGAGGGGGGTGCTTGTGTGAGTACACTAGCGCGCGCGGACACACACACATACACACACAGACACACACACACATATATATATATATATATATATATATATATATATATATAAATGTGTGTGTATGTATGTATGTATGTATGTATGTGTGCCTGTGTGTGTGGAAAAAATGTATAATCAGTAAATATGTATAATTATTGAATATATAAGTCAGTATGTAAACATATTTACTAAGATTTTCAGGATATATACAAATTTACTAGAAATTTCAGTATTTATACAAATTTATAGAATATTTTACTGATTTTAGACACATTTACTATAGTGTTGATGGAATACAAACGGTTAAAGTGTATTAATGAATTTAAAATGAAATAACAGTTTAATTTCCCCGAATTGTTTTTTGTTTCAAAGGAACCTATGATCATTAAACAATGCTGTTATTACAAAAACCTCAAACTTTTTTATTTTTGCCATCCTTAGATTACTGTTTAAGGGACTTACTTAGGGGTGATCAGACTGCTCAAGTTTCCAGGAGAGATTCTTCAAAAGTAATAAAGTCAACAAACGAGTAATGATTGCTCAGGAAGAATATGATAAGACCACCAGGAATCTGATTCAAGATGGTTCTACTAAGAAAACACCTCGTCAATATTACCTTATTAATAAATATGAAGTGCTAGAGGGTGGTGATATAAAGAAGATAGAGGAAAAGTAGTGACAGTATTATTTCAATTCTATTGAAGATCCCTATGATATGTTTGAGCGTGCTCATATTGACAAGGGTCATGGAAACGGAGACAAATTCAAGGTTCAATCGAAAGATCTAATCTACTGTGGATAGAATATCCTGCCAATTTCAGTTAATTGATCCAATATATAAAGATGAAGGTAATATAGGAGAATGTAATAATCAAAGAGCATAAAGTTGCTTGAAATACCAGGGATGGTGCATGATAGGATTTAGATTTAAAAAAAAAAAAAATAAGTAAAACGCACGATCGACTGAAATTGGGTGAGTAAAAAGTGTTTCGATAAAGAAAGGGTTAATTGGATCATGAATATGTTATGAAACAGTTCTCTAAGAATAATAAGTGTAACGTGAAATACAGTAGTTAATATAGTATTGAGAGAAAAGCAATATGGTGGGCGTTGAGAATATATGTTATGGAAGAAAGTTCGTTGAGTGAACTGGCGTAACATGGATTAGGCGATAAGGTTCCGTTATGCATTGATATATGTTGAACTTTTTTAGGGATTAACTGATGCGCAATTTCAGAGAAAAGAGATAATACTTGGGAAAAAAAACTGTAGGGTAGTATGCTTTATGCTTACAGATGATCTAGAATTGATTGCGGCTAGTGAGAGAAGACAGAAACCGATGGGTTGGAAAAATAGTTAAGAATAGAGCCGTAGATTTATATGCGCATATGGGAGTAAATATAGTGGAAGGTGGTAGTAGGAGAGAAAATGTGAATCACGAAATAGACAAAGACGGGAAGAAAACAAAATTTGTGAAAAGCATTAGGAAGAAATTTCGTGTCTTTAAAGATGGGCGTGAGTGAAAGGATTCTGGATTCAACTCTCCATCATATAATTAAAGTTTGGATGGTGTTTGGCAATGAAAACTGTTAGTGTATTGAAAGAATAAGACATATCAAGATCAGTATGAATGGTAAAAACATTGGTGCAAGTGAAACGAATGACAATGTTGTTAGAAATGGTATGTTTATGGTAGGTATATAAATTGGAAGCTTTAGGTGGGAGGGGAGGGAAAGAACAAGAAATTGCTAGATAGATGAATTAGAAAGAAAAGGTTTTATCATCCAGGAAGTGCAAGTGTATGCAAGAAAGAGTAGAATAGCGTTCTTTATGTAAGATGTGGAATTCATTGCTTATGGCACTAGTGTAGGCGTGTGTTGCAATTCAATTAGTAATGTGGACTTTGTCTGCACATGGGATTCATATTTAATGGAATAGTTCAATCCTAAATGTTGCATGTCTTTTGTGTTATCTTGAATCCCCCTAGGGAAATATATATAATAAATATATATATATATATATATATATATATATATATATATATATATATATATATATATGTATACATATATATAAACATACATACATATATATATATATATATATATATACATATTTATATATATGGAATTACTTAAAACCTTAACTTTGTAACATCAACATCTATTTGTCTAGTATCTCTTACTTCCTGTACAATTACATCTTATAAACTACCTTATCACCACAATTGGACTCGCATTGTACGGCAGTGCATATTGACAAACCATTTTCAGTTTTCACATCTTTCACAGAATAAAGAGATGTGACACGTAAATCAAACTGATATCTGGTATTTTTTTGTGTTTATCCATTTTGCTTTTACAGCTACTAAGTACATCTCACTTTCCCAAAGGTCAGTAGTAATACCAATTAAATTCCAGGCATCTGTCCTTCCTCGCTCCACTGATGGGATTGATTGTTATATTGTCCCAGGCCTAGTCCTCAAACTACATTACATAATCCTTTTTAGCATTTTTTTTCTGCTTGTTGTAGTTATGAATCTGTAATCCACTTCCTTTGTTGCTGGATGTTATTTTGATGATCAGCAATTCCTAGTGATGGATGGCCTGATTGGATAGCGTTGCTCTGGTTTTATTGATCCAGAACGTAGGGGAGATCGTCTTCTATAACTTCGGGAGGATCTTACTAAGAAGACTGGGTGTTGTTAGACCAAGTGAAGCATCCAAACCAAGTACGGCTGCGAAAAATGTAATATCTAAACCACTGGTTGACTTGGATTCTCTAGGAATTTAATAAATTTAAAACCAGTAGTCCATTCTGAGACATTATTGTCAGTCAGCCAAGCAATCATCATGTCCTTTTTGTGACTAGTACTCTTCCATTTTCATTCGTGTAGTTGTTAATTATTCAGAACAATTCTTTTAAAATTTATTGTATTCTAAACCATATGCACAGAGTACTTCCCTTTTATTTTGTGCCTTCTGTTCCTGTTAAAATTCATAATTTTCTGACTATAACAGAGGTTCATGACGACCGCATGTCCGTCCCAGCAAGACGATATCGTTAAAATCCCATTTGTTCTCTAACTTTCCGGGGAAGTTCATTGTAATAGGTATCAGATCACCCTTTCCCATTACGTCCTGGGATCATAAAGAGCCATTCCTCATTTCAGTGGTCCTCAGATCTTTCAGTACATCTATTGGAATTGTAATTGCTCAACCATTAGATTTTCAACTGACAATGAATCTGTAATTAGATGTGGATTTAGAATTCAACAGTCAGAGAATGTGGGATGTACACGACTTTCCATTTCAATATGTTTCATTCGTCTTAAGGTCTTTATTATTTATGTGTCAATTCGAGTTACTTCAATAATCAATCTGATTCTCATGATATCGATGTTTTATAGGTTTCTATCAGATAATTATTAACTTTCGAATCTTATTTCAAGTTATTTAATTCTAGAGAATGTGGAATTTCTTTTAAGGAATTGTTTATTTAAACTTAGCTCAGAATAAGTGGGCAAGACTTTCTTTTTAATGTAAAATTCAATGGAAATGACCAAAATGAATATCCAACCAAGTCCTTCCCAATGATGAAAGAAATTATAAAATAAAATAAAAAAAAATCAGAAAAGATTGGGTAGGAAGAGAGATTTTAATTCAAAATTAGACAGAGAAAATAACCACGATTTAGCTGTCCTAGAGTAGAAAGAAAGAGCTAAATCCAACCAAGGTCGACCCTTACGTGACTTCCACATGACCTTAAGATCTTAATATAGACGACATGTTGCGGACACATTAATTTTCATGCTATTATGGGAAATCAATCTGAAAGCCATTTGAATTAATCCTTTACATATAAATATACTGTATAAATATGATTATTGATATGCGCAAGAGTGGGACCCTTCACTTCACGCCAACCTGCCGTAAAGTTAATAATATACCTTTTCTGCCATCCTGAGCTAACCACATTTGTACTATTTATTCATTCTCAACGCTACTTATTTTCTTGCATGCCATATATTGGACATCAAGCCTCATTGATGGCAAGGCTCATTAAGTTATATATATAAAATAGAAATAAATTCATTTCTATTCCGCTTTTAATGATTGATGAAACGCTGTATGAATCCAAGATTCAAATACAGTTACAAAAGTTGGAAAGTTACAAATTTCATCGTATCTCTTACATCCTCCTTCACATCGCCAATTTCTGTAAAGTTGTTCCATCAAAAATTTCTCCCTATACATTGGATTACACTTTCCCTCAAAGAACAGGATCAAAGGGAGAACTAAGGCATGTTACATGATCTTTAAAGGATCCTTCATATACATCTTTAACAGCAATATGGAATAATCTACTCAGCATGTTGTTGCTCTCTTGGGAAAGGGAAATTCATCAGGTTGTACATTATAGACGCAAAAATAACTGTATGCTTGCAAATATTTATGACGTTAGAATTATTGTAATGGTCCTGAGAATATATGCGTTAGTTTTATTACCTGTATTTTAGCATTTCCCCTCATTAAAATATATTACATCTATGATTATGCATTGATTACCTTTACGAAGAATTACGCCATGGGCATATGTTGACAATTTTGGCTACATTGTACTACGAGAAAACTGGAGACAAATTATTATTGCGTGGGAAGAATACGTAAAAGAAAAATTTTTATTTCTCATCGAGAATTTCAATTCTTAATCCACAAAGTAACAGGTTTTTTAAAGCTTATGGCTCATGAGTATAGTCGTGCGTTTGTTGCACCAAGAAATACAAAGTCATCTTTTTATTCCCTTTTAATATTTATCTTGTTCAATTAGCTCCAACATCTTAAGGCTTACTTATATTTATCTACATAACTTTATGCTAAATCACGAGTAAATACAATTTATGAGAGACTCAAAAGTGAAAAGATTTTGTTAACCAGTCTAAATTTTTCTAACTTTAATATTACTATATTACTCTATTACTATATTAGTTTATGATATCTATCATTTATGATGTTTTTGCATTCGTTATTATACCGATATACGTATTCAAACGTTATTTCAATCCAGAAAATGTATTTGATTAAATGTGGTTGAATGGGAATGAGGGATTTTTTCTAATTTAATCTAGCAACAAAATCTCTGAATTTATCAAAGATATACACCCAAAGTAAATGAATGTAAGGTTATATTTATCAATTAGTAAATATGTATGAACACCATATTCATATCATGCGCTATTCGTTACAACATTTTTAACTACAAGACGGGACTCTAGAAAATTCAGATTAGTTTTAACGTCTTTACTGCACAGATTTAGAAAAAAAAAAAATAACTGCGGGTAACAGCAAAGCAATATTTTCATTTCATTTTCATACTGCTTTGATTGTCATTGGCAAATGAGTAACTTGCGAGTAATTTAAAGGCAGTAAAGAAGCAATGCCATCAGTGCATCATTTAATTGTACCCCAATAACCCTTCAATCCTCACTTATAGAGTAGCGGTGACCTATTGGAAACGTCAATGTCTAGTGATAGACGGACAGAGGATAGAGTACCGCTCGAACTCAAACTCTGCAACCTTACCATCCTTGTGAACAAAGGATGGTGGGTTTAGGGGAGCCTATAGGGGAGCCTATAGGACTGCCTGCTGAGTCATCAGCAGTCACTGCCTGGCCCTCCCTAGTCATACCTTTGGTGGAGGAGGGGCTTGGGCGCTGAACATAAGTATATATGGTCAGTTTCTTGGGCATTATCCTGCTAGCTATGGAAATGTTAGCATCCTTTGCCTCTGCCATTCGTGAGTGGCCTACAAATCTTTCATTGCTATTGATAACTAAGCAAATTGTCATATGTCAAGGATATAAGCAGTAAAACCATATGATTAGTGGGGTATTATATTGTACCTCAATAACCAAACAATGTATATGACTACTATTGGTAAATAAATCACTTGCCACATCACTGGAATAGAGGCCGCGAAGAATTAATACCATCAGTGATGTATTGTATTACAGTTACATAACCAGTCAATTTTTTATTGCTATTATCAATTAAGCAAATTACCACGTGTCTGGAATAGAAGCCGTAAAACAATACCTTCGTTACATTATTGTATTGTAGTTCAATGACCACATTACGTGTTTTTGACTGCCACTAGTACATAAATAATTTGCCCTGTCTCTCGAATACAGCCAGTGAAGAAGAAATAACATCAGTGCATTGTTCAATTGTAGTCCAATAACCATCACAACATTTTCTTTGATCGCCATTATTATTATTATTATTATTATTATTATTACTTGCTAAGCTACAACCCTAGTTAAAATAAATGATTATGGGTGTGTCTCGAATAGAAGCAGTAAAAAAATACCATCAACACATAATCGTATTCTAGTTAACTGCCCAGTCAACGTGACTTTGACTGTAACTGGTATATGGGTAATTTGCTATGTAACTATGATAGAGGTAATAAAGAAGCAATACCATAAGTGCATTTTCTATCTGTAGTTCAATAGTCAGCTAATGTTTGATTGTCTTTGGCAAATAAGGAAATTGTCATGTCACTTGCAAAGAAGCAGTAATGGTGGCCTATTGGAAACGTCCCTGCTTGGGGATTGTCGGACAGGGGTTTGAGTCACGCTCAAACCCGATAGTTTCTTGTAATGTCTGCAATTTCACCATCCTTGTAGAGTTTGGGAGAACCTATTGCTACACCTGCTGAGTCATCAGCAGCTATTGCCTGACCCTCCCTGGGCATTTTCAATGTCCCTTGCCTCTGCCATTAATTGACGGCCTCCAAACCTTAAAACAATACCATCAATACACTATCATATTCTAGTATAATGATCACTCAAAGAGTCTTTAACTATTTGTGGTAAATGAATAATTTGCTGTGTCTCGAATAGAAGCAGTAAAGGAGCGATGCTATCAGTTTAGTTTTCGTTAATATCCCGGTGATCGTTATTTTAATTACCATTAGTCCATAAGTAAATTGACATGTGTCTCAAACAGAAGCATTAAAACAAACAATACCATCATTACATTATTATATTGTATTAAAAGAAAAATCCATGACCAGAACGTGTGTCACTGACTGCTACTGGTAAATGAATAACTTGCCCATGTATTGAATAAAGGCAGTGAAGAAGCAATACCCTAAGTGCATTATTTAATTTAGTGTGCCTTCGACAGAGCTAGAGCTGAAGTGTTCAGAACAGGTGACAATCTGGTCAAATGGGGCATTAAAACTGACATATCCTGCGAATGTGGAGACCATTAATCCTGCTTTCCGATCATGTTTACTATTTCATAATTTGGACAACTCTGACTTACTTCACGTCAATGATAGAACGCTGTAATGGTTGGCTTTTTGGTGAGATAACCTATGATGATGATGATGATGATTACTATTATTATTATCATTATTACTTGCTAAGCTACGATTCTAGTTGGAAAAACAGGATGCTATAGGCCCAGGGGCCCCAACAGGGAAAAGAGCCCGGTGAGGAAAGTAAACAAGGAAAAATTAAATATGTTAAAAACAGTAACAGTATTAAAATAAATATTTTCTATATAAACTATAAAAACTTTAACAAAACAAGAAGAGAAATTACCTAGAATAGTGTACCCGAGTGTACCCTCAAGCAAGAGAACTCTAAGCCAAGATAGTGGAAGACCATGGTACAGAGTCTATGGCAGTACCCAAGACTAAAGAACATTGGTTTGATTTTAGAGTGTCCTTCTCCTAGAAGAGCTGCTTAACACAACTAACAAGTCTCTTCTACCCGTACAAGGAGGAAAGTAGCCACTGAACAATAACAGTGCAGTAGTTAACTCCTTGGGGAAGAAGAATTGTTTAATTGTAGCCTAGTAACTCTTCAATCATTATTTCAAAAATTCATCATCTGTCTCGGATAGAAGCAGTAAGACAATATAATCAGTATATAAATATTTTATAGTCCAATGACCAGCCATGGCTTTTACTCCCACTAATAGATACATAGCTTGTGATACCATTAGTGCCATATTCAATTGCAATCCAATAACTAATCAATCATTGCTTTATCGCCAATGGCAAACAAGTAAATTGTCATATTTCTCAAACACAAGCAGTAAAACAATACTATCAGTGCATTAGTATATTATTGTCCAATGACCAGCCAACATATCTTTGACGGCCACTGGTAATTGAGTATTCTGACATGTGTCTTGAATAGAGACAGTAAAGAAACAATGCTATTAGTGCATTATTCAATTGTGGTAGCAGTTATTTTTTTATGGTTTTGGTCAACCTTGTAAACTGGTACTAGTTAATCGCAAACATAAAATGCTACTTTGACTTTGTGTGCGTGCTATTAATGCCCTTAGAACATTACAGACCCCTAACGAGGATGTGGGAACCGTATTACAATGAGTTAATAATTGCATTACTCGGAGTGCTACTGGATGAAGGGATAATACCTTGAAGTGTTTATCTGAAGTATACTATTCAAAAGGTATAGACATGATAGGTTACCAACTACAATTCTTTTGGATCACAGGAGAAACCTCCCGTAACTTGCGGGGAAAAGGTCGTTAAAGGTATACTCTCTCTCTCTCTCTCTCTCTCTCTCTCTCTCTCTCTCTCTCTCTCTCTCTCTCTCTCTCTCTCTCTCTCTCTCTCTCTCTCTCTCAGAGTAACTTTTACAGACTTGAAAATCTGAAAAAAAAAACTTTCACTGTGGTGTTAATTGTGCAAAACTATCTAAAAATTAAAATAATGGTAACGACACTAAAATGTAACTGGAATAAAAACCCTAAGCATAGCTGACAATGTAATTAAATCCTAACCCACGACATGAGCATTAGGGGGAAATCCAAAAGCACAATTAGAAGTATCCGACGAGAAAGATCACATCGCCTACCATATTTAATTCATGACCAAATGAAAAGAACTGCGTACAAAGAATATAGGGAAATTAATGCCGAAAGTTAATAAATAAAAACGGCAAAAAACAACATAAATTAACCGAAGAAACCATTCTCAGACAACACACGTCTCCATAAAACAGAAAGATACAGATAGACAGATAGACTGGCCGGAATGGCCAAAGTTCACGTCTTTAATTTGGTTCTTATCTCGCGTGGCGAGAGACTGGTGGTCGGGGTTGGGTGGTGCGTAGGGCAATGAGATAGATTCGGTTTGTGGATCGGCTTTTAAACATTCAAGTTGCATTCGCCATGAATCAGACGATAATACCTTAAAGTCCTCAACTTTACACGCGTGCCGAGAGATTTATGAGTCAACTTCTAAAATCATTATCGAGCCTTCCATAAAAGAGCGGGGCGAGGCAGCCTCAAGTTCACTTACCTTGGCAATACCTCCAATGGGTTTCCCCCATTTTTCTTCGATATCAACAGCCGCCTCATCTTCCCTATGGACAGCAGTAGGATATCCCCGACGTCATGCTTCCCACTATTACGCAATGCCCTTCTGTCAAATGTTTATTCCTTTACTCGTGTACGCAACTCGTTAAAATGACTGATAAATATTTAGATAGATACACACACGCACACCCACACCCCTCTGAACAGGGTATAACTACTCGCCTACCCCATACCCATGGGACGGGGAGAGCTGAGCATGACCAAATATATATATATATATATATATATATATATATATATATATATATATATATATATATATATATATATATATATATATATATATATATATATATAACCCATCCGTTTGCTTAATTCTTTAATGCAATTAATGTTAATTGTTTACAGTGAGGAATGTTGCGGATGTTTCCTTTAATCAAGAGGTAAAACCGTGACTGGCATAGTTTCTGATAGTGTTCTATGTGTAACATGAAACTAAAATGCCATGTTCTTATATTTCTTTCCTGGCAGGCTGAGCGGCTCTGCCAAACATATTACTACTAGGTCTCACCCCATCCCTTGGGTAGGGGGTAAAGGGTGGGAAGGGTTGTATGTGTGTGCGCGCGCGTGCGTTGGTGTGTGCATATCTACATAATTATTCAGATATTAATTTTGTGGGTCGCGTACACTAGTAGAGTATATTGAATTAAAGCCATATAGACGAGCAATGGGTCCGGGAAGACATTCACCCCCAAGTGCAACTAGGAAGTAGCAGTTGTGAGAGCAAGATGGAATAAAATGAATCGGAAAGGGGGGTAAAATAATATATATCATAACTGTAGGTTAGCATGGAAATTAACACAAATATGAAGGCGGTGCAACATAAACTTACTGAGAGAGATAAAATTATATAATTACAGACTTTTTGAATAAGTAAGAATTACAACTAACTATGTCATTGACCAAAAACTTGAGACGAACAGCAAATGTAAGTGAAATAATATATATATATATATATATATATATATATATATATATATATATATATATATATATATATATATATATATATATATATATATAAATACTGTATATACCGTATATGTATATATATAAATATATCATCTTCATCATCATCATCATCATCTCCTCCTACGCCTATTGACTCAAAGGGCCTCATAGAAGATTCATATATATATATATATATATATATATATATATATATATATATATATATATATATATATATATATATATATATATATCAAATGAACTGGCTAGAAGTAAAACAAAGATAAGAATATTCAGTCTTTGTTAATTATAGACACTGTATAAGCAAACCCCGAAGTAAATAATTTAGCACAAGTTAAAAGGGTTATGGTAGCCTTTCAGAAACTTCCCTGCCCAACGATCAGGCGAACTGGGGTTTGAGCGTGGACACCGAGAATAGATTTAAGTCCCAACCCAGCTCGATAATTTCGTGTATGTCAGCAACCTCACGTCCTCACTTCACTCCGCATTCTCTACAGGTATAAACATAATAAAACATTAAATTGCATTATAGCGCACCGTGCCGGTTGACGCCAGGTTTATTTTTCTAATGAATCATACTTTTAGAAAACAATATAGATGTAACATCACATTCTAATAACTTTTACAAACTTCTGTACTGATATAGCAGTGCATATTTAAAACAAAATTAACAAACTTTCAAATTAACATATAAGCCTCCTCTGCCGCCCAGGAAAAACCATAGATAAAAAACAAAATCTCAAGTTTTGAAAAAACTATGGAAACCTGTGTATCCACGGCAATAATGCAGAGTAACTCAAATTTGAGTGGTGGAACCTCACTCTTGTACTACTAATAAATAATAAAGATAATAATATTAATAATAAATTCGACTTGCTCGGGCTAGCGTGCGCTAGAAAGTGACCACTTCCTAAATACCTCTTCAAACATAGAATACGTTTCACCCAACACTAAATTCTCATTGGCCACTGCCTACATAACAACTGAACTTAAGTAACAAGACACTTAAGATCTGCTTACATGTCGTTAGGACAATTATTTTTCGCTATACTTCGTAACGCGAAAAAATTCTAGTCCTCACTTCACTCCGCATTCTCTACAGGTATAAACATAATAAAACATTAAATTGCATTATAGCGCACCGTGCCGGTTGACCCTAGATAATACCAAAGAAAGGGAGAGAAGGAAAGAAATGGAGAGAAAGAAATAAATGTTCCGATTGTATGATTTACACATTTAACCTCTTTTTGAAGCCTTTGACAAACATGTTTACTTGAAACAGACTACCAACACTCATGTCTATGAAGACACCTATCCTTGACGTTATCGTTTGCGATGTTTGAATTTGTAGCCACAGTTTTAACAAAAAATTCTGTTTGCTTACATTACAGGAGCTTTAACTTCCTAGAGATAAATCGATCGAAGGACAAAATCATTCCAGCTTCCTCTGTATCAAGCAAGAGACATCAAATATGGAAAAGCATTTGTGACAACTTCCGATATCAAAAACTTCACAGTATTGGTGATTTTTTTTTTTTTTTCTGTTCAACTAAGAAATCTTCAAATTACAATAAACTTAATTCCCCAAATCTCAGATAAGAAAACTTTAATGATCTATCAAAATAATAAAGAAGTTTTTCAATATAGGAAAACAATCCGCACAGATTCTGCAACACCATATTATCAACAAGATCCTTTGTATGCACCGATCTACCAACTTAATGTTTCACAGGTGCTTGCAAAGATTTAACAAGTGAATTTTCCGTTGGATCTATGTAACCCCTCATTTCATGCATGCACGTTATGGCATAAATAGCTTGATCACTGGAGATTACTAAAGCGCCGGAATCTAATAGAAGCGTCATAAATAAAGCAACATACAATGGCATTTCGCTTTGCTCGTGACCATTATTGTAAGTTTGTCTTTGTTGAAAGACAAGTTTGTAGGCCTTGTCGGTGCTGTCATTCATCGATGATAGAAGATGCCCATGACAACTGAGGTCCCCCAATTTCCTGTCCAAATTAGATGCCACCGTTAAAGACGACTGCTGGCATTTCATTGCATTCACGACCCTGGAAAGCAGATTCCAAAAATAAAACAATGTACATATATACTTGTTTTTTCAAAACCTTTACCTTCTATATCAAAGTTAAATTTCAGCGAAAATTTTTTTTTTTTTTTCCTTATCTTTGCCGTGTAATAAAACTTTTGTTACGTAAACACTCAAAGTTTTAACAATAAAGTTTCCCTCGTTAATATGAACAGTCAAGATGGAGAGGACTTTCACTCTGGAATATTCTACTTAAGAATTTTTACCTCCATTTTATTAATAACCTTTGGTATAAAGCACCAAACCTCAAGTTAAAGCATCAATTGCCTCTGTACCTGGACACCAATATTAGAGATTAAAAACCTCAACATATTTTTAAAAGTAGCAAAACGTCTAAAGAATGAATAACTCTCACAAGTCCATAACTCTGAAAAATGTAAACAAGAATTGACCATTCATCCATGTTAGTTGACAACACTTCAAAAAATCCGCTCTTTTGTACTCTTTCTGGGCTTACATACATTGATGACCTGAACAGTGTATTCAGTACAAGTTTAAATTCTTTGGTTTTCTATGATTTCCAAATCTGGCTTTTTGCTACCTACTTGCATTAAAATCGAAAATTTTATCTGGAACAACGTTCAAACATTGCCAAAGTACTTTACATAATTCTGTCGACTGCCTCCTGCTCCTTCATGTTTAATTTTAAAGATTAATTTGCTGTCCAGTTTCCAACCACTCTTTTCATGATATGAAAAAAAAAAAATGCGCTGTATTCATCGCTAAAAACTTCAGAATTACTCCAAACCTACTACTGAGGTGTCACAACATATAAATTTCCCAACACCAGAGGCGTCACAATATAACTATTAAATCTGAGGAGTCACAATATAGCGGTAAATTCCCTATGAGGCGTCGCAATATATTTATAAGATTGCCTACATCCGAGGCTTCGCAATGTGATAAATTGCCTACATCTGATGCGTCACAATATAGTAATTAACTGCCTACATCTTAGGCGTCGCAATAGAGTGATAAACTGCCTACATCTGAGGCGTCACAATATAGTGATAAACTGCCTACATCTGAGGCGTCACAATATAGTGATAAACTGCCTACACCTTAGGCGTCACAATATAGTGATAAACTGCCTACACCTTAGGCGTCACAATATAGTGATAAACTGCCTACACCTTAGGCGTCACAATATAGTGATAAACTGCCTACATCTTAGGCGTCACAATGAAGTAATAGGTTAAATAAGTCTGATGCAAGTATATAGTTAAAGTAAGGACCAAAATAAAAAGAATGAATTTCTGCGTCAAAACGTGATCTCAACCAGAGCATCTGATATTTCTTCATTAAGTTCTCAACTAGCTTTGCTCTATGTAAAAATACAGAAATACTTTATCGTTTTCATTTTAACAATACCTTTCACGACAAATTTCGTGGAAATTATGTAACAGACAATTCTGTCCAAAAGATATTGGTTAAAATAACGTTTTCGTTAATTCAGAATGTTTGGCATCTAAACAAGGTCTTTAACGACATAGTTTATCCTAACACTGTAGTTACGAAATTCGCCTTCAGTATTCGTCCTCTGTAAACCTTTCCAAATACAATTTAGAGTCTGAAAACCAATTATACTTTCTTGTAAATAAATCCATATCTTGAAGCTTTTAAAGTAAATAGCTAGCATCCAATGCCCCTTCAAATCAACCATCCGCAGCTATGCCATCATCTAAAAATACTTCAATCTTCACTTCCTTAGATCTCCAATATCTAACAGACTTCAGAACTTTAGTAAAGATGTACCGCCGCTTCAAAAATATCTAAAGAAAATCCATTATAAAAAACTTTTTAAATTTTTCCCCAATGAGAAAGATATTGGCAACGTTTTAATAGATTTCTATGCGATAAGCAGACTGTAGACTGATTAAATCCTTAAAAAGTTTGTAATAAAAAACCAGCCTTTGCTTACCATTTCCATTCTTGGTCACCGTCAAAGGAATTATTTCTTAGTTTTTCTGATACCAGTGTCACCCATTCTCTTTTAATAAATTCTGATTCGTCCCTTTCTGACCTATTGTTAACCAATCCAACAACCAGAGTAACGGTTTTGAAATGGAATTTTGTGATCGCCCTTTTAGACGTCAATGACTATCTTACCGGACCCAATCTAATTCTGTTCAATGTATTGTGAATAACAACAACCAACAGGCGATTAAAACAATAAAATAAAATAAACACAATGTTCCAATTTCCTTGTACCAACTGCTAAGTATACAAAATAAAAACAGCTATATTTTCACTTATCTTTTCGACGTCTTTCTTGGTACATTCCTGGCTCCAATGTCAACTCTCGGCCTTTATTGAGCTCTAGACTTCTTCCATCAAAGTTGATATGAATCCACACTTTCCCTCGATCTTTAACTAGCTTGACACTTTCGGCGATGCTGCTCTTTGCGTACTAACTCGTTTCTGCAGCAGTTTTAGATGTTCCTTGTCCTCCAAGTTGATAAACAATCGCATCTAATGCTAACATTTTCGTATCAGTTTCCTCAAAATAACGCGATGCTCATTCAAATGGTTTTCCATCATACTTTAACGAGGTGCGGATACTTGCTGAATATTCTGCTGGAAATCGGATAATAGATTGTCCATCACTTCTTGAAACGGTTTCAGCATTCTGATTGCTAACGTGAAAACACTATTCACATCTGAAGCTGTATTTGACCCTGCCTGGCGTCCTGGCTAATAAATTCGACTTGCTCGGGCTAGCGTGCGCTAGAAAGTGACCACTTCCTAAATACCTCTTCAAACATAGAATACGTTTCACCCAACACTAAATTCTCATTGGCCACTGCCTACATAACAACTGAACTTAAGTAACAAGACACTTAAGATCTGCTTACATGTCGTTAGGACAATTATTTTTCGCTATACTTCGTAACGCGAAAAAATTCTAAATCCTTGTGAGCTAAAGATTGGAGGGGTTGGAGGAGCCTATAGGTTTATCTACTGAGTCATCAGCAGCTATTGCCTGGTCCTCCGTAAGGGGCTTGGGTGCTGATCATATATATAAATATATATATATATATAGATATATATATATATATATATATATATATATATATATAATATATATATATATAATGTATGTATATATATTATTATACAATGGCTCGTGACTGGGAACCAAACATATAATATAATATATATTCAACAGGCTAGTTAATCAACCTCTCGAATTCCAAACTCACTTGTTTGCGTTTACATTAACTGTTACAATCTAAAATATTAATACACGAAGTCTGAGACAGTTAAACAACTCCCAGACAACAATATATAAAACACTGTATATCCAAAGGTCTCTTAAGTTCACTCAAAACTAAACTGGGTAATTATTATTACGAATAACCTTACTACGGTTCATTAACAGGATCTTTGGCACCGTCGTTCAATTAGTTCATTATGCATGTTGCATAAGATTTTTCATAACCCTGACCATCCTTTACATTCAAATCTTCCTGGACGATTTCATCCTGTTCGTAATACTAGGCAGGCAGTTAATTCTAATTGCCAGGCCTTCTCCATAATGAGGCTCAATACTACGCAGTATTCTAGAAGTCTTATTCAAGCTGCGACCAATTTGTGGAATGACCTTCCTAATCAGGTAGTTGAATCAGTAGAACTTCAAAAGTTTAAAGTTGCAGCAAATGTTTTTAGGTTGAACAGGCTGACATAAGTCTTTTTATAGTTTATAAATGACATATCTGTTTTGACGTTGTTACTGTTTTTAGAAGGATTTATTGTTTATTTGTTCTCATCATTTATTTATTTCCTTATTTCCTTTCCTCACTGGGCTATTTTTCCCTATTGGAGCCCTAGGGCTTATAGCATCTTGCTTTTCCAACTAGGATTGTAGCTTGGCTAGTAATAATAATAATATAAGCTTAACTATTCTAAACAATGGTGATTGCAATAATACACTATTTACAAAAATAAATATATTCTATATAAATTACAACACTTTGAAAAAAAATTATAATAACAAAATAAATCATTCGAAATATTAAGTCTGAACAAAATTTAGATTAAGACAATAATGTTACAATCTGAAAATTATAATGACTTTAAATGTTAAATCTGAATAATCCTTAGACTAACAAAAAAGAAATAACACTTACGAAAATT